>NW_021829661.1:20000-25000 GCF_006345805.1 Octopus sinensis | reverse complement strand
TGGACTTAATACAGATCTAGATTTGATTCCGTACGTCCATTACACTCCTGTCTTTTCACTACAACAGTAGTTTTTATAATCCGGGGATAATATTGTGTTAATTTTTGTAAACATATTAATAGTCACGCATCTATTGCGCTCCACACTTCCTTATAGGAAGTTGTAACGCCCATGCCGGAAGAGATTATGAACACGCACGAACACACACACACACACAAACACACACACACACACAAACACACACACACACACACATGCAAACATAAACACATACATAGATTCATTCACACATGCGTTTTTTGTATTACTTTAATTGTTTCAGTCATTTCACTGCGGCCATGCTGGAGCACCGCATTTAGTAGAGCAAATCTAGTGTAGGACTTATTGTTTGTAAGCCTAGTACTTATTCTATCGGTCTCTTTTACCGAACCTCTTATTTGCGGGTACATAAATACACCAACACCGGTCGTCAAGCTATAATGGTGGGACAAGCTGCCTAACCGTACTTCCTCTACCTTTTTACTTTTTTACTCCTTACTTTGTATTATATATATATTTTACAATACTGGGCTTACTAGTCCCGGTCGATTTGCTCGATTATCCAGCATCAGTAAATACTGAAACAAGCAATACAAGTATAACAACGAAGATATGACCAGGTCAGAGCAATCTCAAAATAATCAGCCGAAATTGCGAAGATGATCCGGTTTTTGACTGAAGATCGAAGGCTTCGAATGTCCCGTCCGTTTTTTTTTGTATCGTCTTCTAAATGTTTTGCGTTCTTGTCCCAGTTTGTGTTTTTTACATTTATCCTATATATATAATATATATATATATATATATATATATATATATATATATATATATATATATATATATTAGATATATATATATATATATATATACATATATATACATATAATGATCTTGCACGATTCGATCTCTTAATCATTCTGAAGTTTACACTTCACTAAAAAGCCCTAATAAGCTAGGAATATTTCCCGGGTTTCTATACGACGTGATTAAATTTAGATTAAATTGATATTAATTTCATTCCTTTATTGTAAATGTATTATTGAAATGAAGTTCATTTTCTCGTGGTCGGATATGTACCCAATATCTTTTTTGTATGTAAGAGAAGTTTCTTTTGATAAAGAATCCATCATTTATCCGTTTTACTATACGCCAATCCAAATAATGTGCAGCGTGGGGAAGCAGGAAGAGAGATATGGGAGTGCCTTGGCTGATGAAGGAGAAACGTATTGGATCTCTTATATGGACGGAGATTCCTGGAGAGCTCATCCTTTTAACTATCTTGTCATCCCATGTCAACTCGATTTCAAGAATTCTATCAAATGAAGGCAATCGCGTGTGAAAGACATATGGCTGTCAACTGTGTTCAATATATATATATATATAGCGTATATATAGATATATATTATATTATATATATATATATATATATATATATATATATATATATATATATAGAGAGAGAGAGAGAGAGAGAGAGATTAAAATCTATCGTCTTCCTTTGGCAAAGCAGTGTACGACGCTTTCTCTTTCTCTCTCTATCTTTCGTAGGTTGGTCCGTATTAAAAAGAAAAATATTCGGTTGTATGAAGATGGGGCTGATAGAAATGTTGACGAGGAATTTTCCCTCTTTAACTAAAACTCTACAGAATTTGGTAAGAGATACGAAGAATTACATAACAATAAAACATTTTCGAAAAATAAAAATAAAAGCAAAAGCAAACAAAATGCCAGTTTGAATAATATGAAAGTGCTGAGACTAAGAAAAGGAAAAAAGAAGAAGAAAAAATTGTAGAAATAAAATTGCTTGCAGGAATCGATATATTATCAAAGAATTCTTGTGGAGACGAAGAAGAATTAAAAACAAGAAACGTTAGTTACGTAAAGGAATTGAACAGTCTAAATATAAAAGAAGCGAAATCTACAGGGATCGGTCACAACAGACTTCAAATATGTTCACGGATAGAGAGAACCTCCTTTGATATCATACATACATAAATATATACATACATACATCCTTATATATCTATATATATATATATATATATATATATATATATATATATATATATATACCGTGTCTGTGTTGTATGTGTACGTGTGTATGAGTGTATATATATATATATATATATAATATATATATATATACATATGTTTATTTATATATATATATATATATATATATATTATATATATATAAATGCGTGGTATGTGTGAGTATATATATAAGGAGAGAGAAGAAACGCATACAAGTTTACTGCTGCTAAAACTTCAACTAACTACTACTACTACGAACTACTACTACTACTACTACTACTACTACTACTATTACTACTACTACTACTGCTGCTGCTACTACTACTACTACTACTACTACCACCAGCACTGCAGCTGCTGCTGCTGAGAACACAGCGACTGATAAAGTTATGAAGATTTACACTTCGCCGACAAACATTCTCGGGAGACTAAGTGACCTTAAATTTTGACTAAATCCCTGATTATTCCTTTCCTTCGTTTCTTTCCTTCTCTTTTATTGATGAAGAATGAAAGAATGACACCGCCGAATACTAGTTTAAGATTAACCACTCATTCATTCACTGCGCCTCTGCCTACGAATTTGGCGACGGAATATCCATCTGTATCTGTGTAGAACCAACATCACAATGGACTACGTTCCAAGCACAACGTTTCCTTAATTCGTTTTTATTTCGTTATTTAGATAATATTGGGATGTTTCTGGGAAATTTTTGTAACTTGGTTTCGAAATTTTTTCAATAACTCAAGCGTTTTAATACAAACTAAATTCACTATATATTCTCAAGTTACTGGAAATTCTACTAAGTTAGTGTTTTGCAGTTCGCTGAAGTGCTGTAATAGAACCGAAACGTATGCTAAATTACTAACAACTACTATCACTACTAATCCCATGTACTATATATGATTTAATCCATTTTCTATTCCTTTCCCTAAGTTACTTCATAAACATTGTCGTTAAAGCTCATTAATCTTTCATATCGTTAACAATTGCATAATTTTCTTTGGCCCTTGTTTATAAGTTGTTTATAATTTTAACCGTAAAAGTATTTTAATATGCTGCCACATTTTTGACGAAATTTTTTTTCTGTAAAAAAGCTTCATCCTATATTCGTAGCAGACGTATTACTATTCGCTATAGGGACTGGTAACCACTATAAGCTGTAGTGGGGAACAGTTCCCACGTGTGCTGAGGCTAACCAAAGGATTTTATTTTTAGATATATCTGGGGTTCTTATATGTACTCATGATTTTTGCTTCGGCTTTTTTCCATGGGCGCATGTAAGTATTTCATTTATGTATTTTCGTATTTTCTACTGAAGAGGAAAAATCTATTATGAAATTATTTCCGAAATTGATTCAATATAGAAATAACGAACTTTAAAAAAAAAATTCTGTTGGCCAGCTTTCCTCGATTTCAGCTCTTCGTGTTTTCTGTAGAGAGTAAATAATATGTGGAAATTGACGATTTAATAGTCTGCAGATCAAAATTGTAATTCCACACGTCATTGCAAGATCTAGCAGACAGGCAATTGATAGACAGCTCGATAACAAGTATGTGAATGTTAGAGTAAGCTTCACTGAGGAGAAATAATTATACCGAAACATGACATGTGTGGAGTCACTATTTCACGTAACAACGATCCATTTAAATTCTGGTTTTACGCGCTACTGTCAATTAATTTTTTAGCCACTTGAATTTTGGATGTTACTTAACTATAATTTTCATATAATGTAATTATTCATTTCTCTTCCGGTTGTAATTTTAGTTTATTAAGCGATATGTATGTATTCATATAGAGGCGCGTGGCTTAGTGGTTAGGGTGTCAGCATCATGAACGTAAAGTTGTGGTTTCGATTCCTGGATCGGGCGACGCGTTGTGTTCTTGAGTAAAACACTTCATTTCACGTTGCTCCAGTCCACTCAGCTGGCAAAAATGAGTAACGCTGAGATGGACTGAAGTCCCGTCCAGCTGGGAACACATACGCCACTGAAACCGGGAAACTGGGACCATGAGCCTAGCTAGGCTTTAAAAGGGCGTATTTATTTTTTTTATGTATTCATATATTTTTTTGAACAGAAAGCTCATTACATAGTTGTCCTTTCTACATTAAGGATATTCTTTCGGTAGAAGAGAATATACAGATGAGTACTTTTGATCTGGAAACCTTGTTGTTGCTTCTGTATTGACACATTTAGACGAGTGATTATGGAGTTGTTGCCTGATGTGGTTCGTTGCTGTCAGTGTGTGCATGATTGCGTGTGCGTGTGTGTATATGAGTGTGTATGTGAATGGGTTAATGGAAAAATGGTTTGACAACGAACGTTAGAAAGGAAAATTATTGAGGACATGAGAAATTCAATTTTTATGTAATTATCGTAAATATCATCATCATCATCATCATCATCATCATCATCATCATCATCAGCAGCAGCAGCAGCAGCACCACCACCACCCCACCACCACCACCACCATCATCATCATCATCATAATCCTCCTCCTCCTCCTCCTCATCATCATCATCATCATCATCACCATCATTATTACAATTATTATTGTCATTATCAAGTTCTATTAGTATTATTGTCACAGATTGTTAATTTCTCCCCCCCCCCCCCACCACCACGTATTTTGTACTTTTATCCGGTTCTTTTAAAAAGTACGACAAAAACTCTCTGCTTCCATCGTTCCTTCGTTCATCGACCAGCAACAATCAAACGCCGACATAACCACCGCCATCTCCAACACCAATAACGTCTCCACCATCATTAAAAAAAAAGCCTAGTTTCGCCTCCGTCCGCCATTTTCCATCATCCTTATTTCTACCATCTTCGTAATATTTAACATTTTTCAATTGACAATTACCAATGAAATTCAATTAATATTTCTTTTCTTACACTGTAATAGATTCATTAAGCATTAATTTTCAGT
>NW_021829661.1:12500-15000 GCF_006345805.1 Octopus sinensis | reverse complement strand
AACCTTTAACACATCGGGAAAATGCTTAGCGGCATTTCGTCCGTCTGAACGTTCTGAGTTTAAGTTGGGCCGTGGTCGACTTCGCCCTTCATCACTTCCAGAGTCGATAGAATACGTACCAGTTGTACACTGGGGTCGATGTAATTGACTTATACCCTCCTCCGGACTTGCTGGCCCTCTGCTAACATTTAAAACCAAAATTTGCTGTATGTGTATATGTATGTGTAATATGAACTGTATTAATATTTGCTGCGTATGTATATATGTGTGTGTGTACGTGTTTGCGATGCATATATGAGTGTGTGTGTGTGATTATGAATATGTCTGGTATGCGGGAATGTGCCTAAGCCTGTATTTGTGTGTGTATGTATGAACGTGTGCATACGTATCTGTATGAACTGACGTATGTATGTTTACATTTGCAGCATGTGTACGTGTGTGTGTGTATAAGCATACTTGTGGTATTTGTGTGTGCGTGAGAGTATGTCTGGTGTATGCCGGTATGCTGTGATGTGCGCACAAGTGGACTAGTGTATGAGAAGAATTCTGAACTCATACGCTGGTGTGTTATGCTTGGTTCCACGCTGTGACAACGGCGTATAAATAGATTTCATGTTGGATGAAGTTTTGGTGGTGCTAGAGGAAGAATGAAAGAAAGAAAAACACAGACACACACACATAGATTCACACATACATTCACATACACAAACGCACACACATACTCATAAATGTACGTGTGTGTACGCGAGTATGTGTATTCGTATTCACACACACACTTTAATAGAATTGTAGAAGGTTACAGAAAATGCGTAAGGCTGGAAAGTCAGCCTGTTGTCTGTAGAGGCAACAGAGGTTAGTTTACCCTGACCTTGGTTATGGAGAAGACGGTACTAAAATGATAGGCGGTGAGCTGGCAGAAACGTTAGCGCGCCGGGCGAAATGCTTAGCGGTATTTCGTCTGCCGTTACGTTCTGAGTTCAAATTCCGCCGAGGTCGACTTTGCCTTTCATCCTTTCGGGATCGATAAATTAAGTACCAGTTACGCACTGGGGTCGATGTAATCGACTTAATACCTATGTATGTCCTTGTTTGTCCCCTCTGTGTTTAGCCCCTTGTGGGTAATAAAGAAATAAGTACTAAAATGATATATCTGGGTTGTCGGCGGACAGCAGCTTCAGGAGGCACAATGGCCCAGTGGTTAGGGCAGCGGACTCGTGGTCGGAAGAGTGCGGTTTCGATTCCCAGACCGGGCGTTGTATATGTTTATTGAGCGAAAACACCTAAAGCTCCACGATCTCCGGAAGTGGGTGGTGGCGACCCCTGTTGTACTCTTTCGTTCGAAATTACTCTCACTCTTTCTTCCTGTTTCTTCTCACTCTTTCTTCCCCGACTTCATAGAAAACCGCTCAGCCTGGATACGCATTCATCCATCCGTCGATGCTCTCGGTGTTGGAGGTTGACCGGCTTTCTCTTCTGCGGGTCTTACGAATAGCAAAGGACCACGTTTCGGATTTCCCCAAGGATGAAGACCGCTTCGCTCAACAAACAAACAAACAAACAACAAAGAACAGCTTGAAGTTCAGCTGGAGGGCGTGCCTCTGGTGACAAGAATAAGATTTTGTATTGAGATACTGCATATTGATAGAGAATATGCAATCTTTCGCAGAAGCAGAGTTGGCAATTGTGGGCGCTGGGTGAGTGAGTTTAGGCCTCATGAATGAGGACCCAGTCGATTTTGGGAGAGTTATTCCGGATGCTGTGAAGCCTCCAGATAAAGCGGGACCAAAAGACGCAGATTTCTTAATCCTTGTATTTGAGGGAATATAATGTGAGTACATTTGGTTGGCGTGATTAGCCCTCATGTTCATGTAAAGACTTGTGATGTGATCAGAAGGTGTGAGAGCGGTCTTGTAACCCAAAAGAACTTTCGTAGAGCGTCTGGTGAGTTTCGGAGTTTCGAAAGTTACAGGTTGCAGTTGGAGGTTGTGTAGGTGTGTGCTTGCGACTATTGTAGAGTGTGATGCTAGAAGCGATGTTTTCTAAGTAGGTGTAGCTAACCTTAATTTTGTGTGGATTAAAAATCTTATAGTAGTTATGGATAGCAGGGAAGTGCTTTATTATCAACGACAGCATGTTCCTATCTACGTTTTGGAACTTTTTAGGATAAATAGCGGGTTGAAACATTATTTTTGTCTTTCTGGTTCCCTTCAAGGGCAGGAGTGGGTGGGTGGGGGTATCCTGCGTATATGTTAACTTCTCGGTGAATAATAATAATAATAATAATAATAATAATAATAATAATAATAATAATAATAATAATAATCATAATGGTAATAATAATAACAACAATAATAATAATAATAACAATAATAATAATAAAATAATAATAAAATAATAATAATAATAATAATAATAATAATGATAATGATAATAATAATAATAATAATAATAATAACAATAATAATAATAATAATGATAATGATAATAATAATAATAATTA
>NW_021829661.1:0-7500 GCF_006345805.1 Octopus sinensis | reverse complement strand
CACAATATAACACGATTATAATATAAAAGCACCATAGAGAAAGGGACAATATAACACAGTATAGTGTCAAAGACCTGTCTCTTCCGTCTAGTATAAATTTCAAAGAGACAAGTCATATTAATATCATATCTAAAACAGGAGGGATATAAAAGCGATTGGATATTCAACATTTACAAACACTACTTTGATATTTTACTTTCTGAAATCCTATCCGAAGTTACATCACAGCAAGAATTACACAGAGATAGGATGAAATTCCATTATTCACCAACTAGTAATAGAAGACATGTTCGTCCGTAGCAGTCACGCGGATTATGTGGTCATATTTAAGGATGACTGGCCCCTTGTTTCAATTGAAGAAGGGTTTCACACTGTAAACCTTACTTTCTTGTCCGTAACCATCTTCAATCCGGTAGCAAGACCAGGTCGAGCTGACAAAAACGTTACCACGCCGGGCGAAATTCTTAGCGGTATTTCGTCTGCCGCTACGTTCTGAGTTCAAATTCCGCCGAGGTCGACTTTGCCTTTCATCCTTTCGGGATAGATTAAATAAGTACCAGTTACGCACTGGGGTCGATATAATCGACATAATCCATCTGGCTGTCTTGTTTGTCCTCTCTGTATTTTGCCTCTTGTGTGTAGTAAAGAAATAGGTATTTCGTCTGCTGCTACGTTCTGAGTTCAAATTCAGCCAAGGTCGACTTTGTCTTTCATCCTTTCGGGATCGATTAAATAAGTACCAGTTACGCGATATAATCGACTTAATCCCTCTGTCTGTCTTTGTTTGTGTTCTCTGTGTTTAGCCCCTTGTGGGTAGTAAAGAAATAGATCGAGACGACAGGTAATTGAGACGGGGGCAGTGAATGCCTTACTTGCCGCATCTTGTCTGGATTCTATAATGCGTCACTGCGGTTACCTTTCTCTCTATTGAGCCATGAAGGTTTCTTTCGTAGGGTCTGTGGGATCCAGTCATCACATGGTATAACAGGCAATCCATAATATGCTAATTCATTCATTGTTGGAACCGTGATAGATGTTGCTACTCTAGATTAGAGTCGACCCGTTCAAAAAATGGCTCATAATGCGTCCACATTCCTCAAAAATCCTTAAGCTCCCGAAGACGGGCTCCGTTACTGGATGCAGTTTAAAGTCTTACCCAGGACAAGGCTAGAAGTGCAACGATGGTAAACAATGATGGTTGTGATCTAGCATGGCCAGAATTCAATGACTGAAACAAATAAAAAGAGTAGAAAGTAGACTAGTTTCCTATATTTCAACAAACAGCTTTAACACCATGAAACCCGACCTAAAACATTGATGTTTAAAAGCTCCCTTAGGAGCCATTATTAGCAATAAAAAAATATTGCTCACATAACAAATACAATAACAGTTAAAAACCAACAATAGGAATATTATATAAACTAAACATTATTACCAAACATAGATGGGTTAATGTTGCCATCATTCCCCCAGTAAATATACATTCCATATATTTATGCATGCCGCAAGAAATATCGAATTTAATCATGAAAGACAATTACACAATAACCCACTTTTCTTCTCTATATTCGCAAATGCTAACCTACATGTTAGGCGCCATTTTTATTTGATTTTTCTCCTTTGATTTTGTTTTTCCAATCTGAAATTGTGAGACATTTAGTTTCGGCCACTAAAATTTGATTTTCCTCGCATGAGATTCACCATTTATTACGACAATATATCTCTCTATATTCAAAAATCAGAATCAAAATAGATATGACATTTCACCAAAGAAATGTAATATGAATCGAGGAAACTTGTAAAAATGTCCAATTTTATGTACTTCGATATTTCGTCGCTATGATTTATTATATAGTGGCCTTAGTTATATAAACACGTATGTATAATATACAATATATATATATATATATTATATATATATATATATATATATATCTATATATATATATATATCATATATATATATATCATATGTGTGTCTGTGTGTGTTATATATATATATATTATATATATATAATATATAATATAGAGAGAGAGAGAGAGAGAGTATACGTATATATATATACATACCCCTATATATGTATATGTGTAGATATGAACATATATATGGCTGTAAATATATACATGTATTTGTGTATGTATGTATGTATGTATATATATATATGTATATATATATATATATTATATATATATATATATATATATATATAATATATATATATATATACATATATACACAAACACACATATATTATATTTATATATAATATATATATATATATATATATATATGTATGTATGTATGCATGTATGTATGTATGTATGTATGTATGTATGTATGTATGTATATATGCACTCGGTAACAGTGACTTAGATGCCGTCGCACATAATAATCACTAAAGCTCAAAATTGATTTCCAACGATTACGTCGTGTCTCCAGGCAACACTTTATAACCGCCATGTTTATATCCCATCTACATGTTTGCTCTTGCGTGTGAGCTTGCGCATGTAACAGGGATGTATATATGAATGTCTGCCTGTGTGCGTGTGCGTGCGTAAGTAAGTGTCTGTGAGTGCTTTGGTGTTGGTGCATGTGCAGAACCAAACATGACATCTGAAAATGTTGCTGCAAGAAGCGGAGACATATGAATAAACAGGAGATTGTGTTGTCTGCGAGCGAAAAGATGTAAACTCGAACAAAGCAGAGTGTATTTCGATGGCGGTTTGTCAATAACAGTTTGAAATCCGTATTGAATCTTAACACGCACGGACACACACACACACCGGTTATATTTCATATAAAGGCGGCGAGCTGGCAGAATCGTTAGCACGCCGGGCGAAATGCTTTGCGGTATTTCGTCTGCCGTTACGTTCTGAGTTCAAATTCCGCCGAGGTCGACTTTGCCTTTCATCCTTCCGGGGTCGATAAATTAAGTATCAGTTACGCACTGGGGTCGATGTAATCGACTTAATACCTATGTCTGTCCTTGTTTGTCCGCTCTGTGTTTAGCCCCTTGTGGGTAATAAAGAAATAGGTTATATTTCATATTGTTTATATATATTTCTTTACTACCCACAAGGGGCTAAACACAGAGGGTACAAACAAGGACTGACAAACGGATTAAGTCGATTACATCGATCCCAATGCGTAACTGGTACCTAATTTATCGACCCCGAAACGATGAAAGGCAAAGTCGATCTCGGCGGAATTTGAACTCAGAAGGTAACGGCAGACGAAATACCTATTTCTGTAGTACCCACAAGGGGCTAAACACAGAGGAGACAAACAAGGACAGACATAGGTATTACATCGATCCCAATGCGTAACTGGTACTTAATTTATCGACCCCGAAAGGATGAAAGGCAAAGTCGACCTCGGCGGAATTTGAACTCAGAAGGTAACGGCAGACGAAATTCGGCTACGCATTTCGCCCGGCGTGCTAACGTTTCTGCCAGCTTGCCGCCTTTCATATTGTTTATATATTTTGGTTTATATATTTTTGTGAGGTCATCGCTTTGAAGCACGAAGAGCTTTAATGGAACAAATCAAACGCCCCTAGTATGTATTTTATAATCTGGACCTTATTTTATCGTTCGTTTTTCTTTCTGCCGAACCGCCTGCTTTTAAGGACGTAAAGAAACGAATGCCGGTTTTGAAGCTGTGTGAATCTGTGGGCAGAGACAAACAGAAACAAAGGCGTACAACGCTATTGTGCTTATCTCGTCGACCCCCCTGAGGATGAAAGGCAAATTCGACCTCGGTGGAATTTGAGACCAGAATGTAAAGACGGACGAAATGCCGCTAAGCATTTTCACCGGCGTCCAAACGTTTCTGTTAGCTCACCGCTTAAGAACAGAAACCAATATTATTGAAGAAAATTGGCCTGGGGCTAAAATTTGAAACCATCATAATTTAAGAAAATATTTCAACGTAAAAAGATATTAAAATTTTGATTAAGTTCTGTTTCCAGAACGTTACTTTGTGTTGAGACTTCATCGAGGTCAGTTTTACCTTTTGATTTTGGGCCGGTAAAAATAAAGTACCAGTCGGGTACTCTATGTCATCGATTTACCCATACTCGCAACATTGCTGGCCTTGTGCCAAAACTAGACAGAGTTAAGGCAGGGAACTGACAAAATGCTTGGCAGCAATTCTTCTTCTACTTTGCGTTCTGATTTCAAACCACGTCGAGGTCAAATCTGCCTTTTATGCTTTCGAAGTAGATAAATTAAAATCGCAGTCGAGCACAGGGGTCGATGTAATCGACTTGGGTCCCCCACTCACATATTGCGGACACAGTAATTAAATTAGAATCGATTATTATTTAAGGAAATACTTCCATGTGAAAAGACATTAAAAATGCGATTATGTTCTGTTTCCTATTGTTGTCTATTAAATATTAGAAATTCGGAATAATATTAATTACTTTATAATACGTGAACGCTATTAATCTCAGCATGGTTTTAATATATCAAAGGGAAAGTTTTTGCCAAGTTTAGCAGAAACAATACATTTCCAGACTAGACAGTTTTAAAGCAGATATTTACTACGTGTTTAACTTCTCAAAGAATACCACTTTCTACATATCCACTCAACCGAGAGAGTGTTAAACTACATTACAGCACTGCAGTATTTTAAAACTGAGACTCGATCGATTACGACGATGAGGGTTCGAGTTGAGCCAACGATCAACTAAACGGCCTGCGCTTGAAATTAACATCCACGTGGCTTAGCACTCTACAAGAATTCGTACGCTTAGTGTACCTCCCAGGGAGATTCAGCGTGACACAGGATGTGACAAAGCTGACCCCTATGTAATTACAAGTAATCCTGTTACATTTTCTCTGTTTTGTAGTTTTTCATATTTTTGTCTGTGTTGTCACACATATTCGCCCACTTCCTTCCAAAAATTTAATGCCCTCAGCTTAGATTTTTGGGGCCTACCAATTTTGAACAGTCTCCAATTTAACAGGCCGAAACTGTAGTGATAATTGAAAACTTGACTGATGAATAGAAAGCCACGAATGTTCCGTCTTGGTTTTCACGTCCGTCTTTGTATCGTCCATCTGTCTGTATTTTTTCATTGTCAACCGTTACGCTCTTGTTCCTTTTATATATATATATTATATATATATATATATATATATATACTATATATATACATATAGCGCGTACGTAGACCTTTTGTTCAGCTTGTAAGTATACACCTACAAGTATTACTTGTTTATATCAGCTGAGTAGACCGGCGAGTTGGAATAAAGTGTCTTCCTCAGGGACATTACACACGGCAGGGCTATTGAACTCACGGCCTTACGACCGCGAGCTGAATAGCCTAACCACTAAGCCACACGCCATCGCCTCAGTATTTTACTACAATACTAGATGTGTAGTTAAGAAGTATGTTAACCATGCGATACTGGGTTCGATCTCATGATAAGTCGTAATTTTTAGTTTGATAATGAGAGGCCCTAAGGAGAGCATGTTCGTTCTATGTGTCTGGATGAAATAGATTAACGAGATCTGGATCTTCGGGCGCAGGTTTGTGAGCGCATGTATATTCATGCATGCATACATGTGTATGTAAACTTGTGTATGTGTGTGTGTATTTGTTAGTTTGTGTGTGTGTGTGTGTGTGTGTGTGTGTGTGTATGTATGTGTAGATGGAATGTGTTTTTTTCCAAGAGATGGTTAGTTTTCTATTTCGGTTGCTGGAATGTATACGTTTGCTTGCGTAAATGTCGTGTGTATGTGTGTGTGTGTTCGAGATAGATAGATAGATAGATAGAGAGAGAGAGAGAGAGAGAGAAAGAAAGAGGTAAAGAGAGAGAGAGAGAGAGAGCAAGACAAGGAGAATTAGAGAAAAAGAATGAAAGAGAGGGAGTACGTGTACAAAAATATTCTTTTCCAATGGTATGGAGGTCGTTTTTGCTCCTCGTCGACCAGATCCAACTGGATCACCTGTAGTATAATAGAATAAATTGAATCTAATACATTGTGTGTAAGTATAGAACCGAACAGAGCATTTGAAAATCTTTAAAAGGGATTACTTACCATTTACTCGTCATATAATATGAGGAATTATGGCACACATAGGCACTGGCGCGGCTGTGTGGTAAAAAGAGCAGAGATTGTAAGCCGGAATGTTTCTTAGGAAGAGGGTATAGTAGGATACGAGAGATATTCAATGACCTGGACATATGGTTTCTATAAATGTCTGCGAGAGAAAATTGGTCGTAGAAGAATCAGTGGAATCAGATTCGTGTGGGTTATGTTACATCTCATCTGTCGCAGAGTTTAACGGCAGCACCGATGTTTGGCATTCATACATAGCAGGTTTCCTGTTTGGATGAGGATAAATTGTTTTATCCTTTTCTCCCGTTGTATCTTAATACAGAATCTCATATGTTGTTGCTTCACACATTTTACCCCTCATCGGTCAAAAAGGCCCAATAAAAAGAAAAACAAAGCAAAAAAAAAGATGAAAAGAACAAAAAAAGATCCCCAAAAATTACGTCAGCGTTGGCTTGTATTATCTGACAAACCTATTAAAAACGAAACAAAGAACATAGACACAGATATAGATTCTCATTAATATTCTCTTCTGAATTAACCCATATGCTCCGTTTCTTCTTCTCGACTTTTCGCTCCTTTTTCCCCTATCTTTCTTTTTTTATATATTATTCCTGCCTATACATTACATGTGAAGAAGTTGTCGTGGATACATTGTTACAGAGCTGGATCGATTGACCATTGTGATTTATTCAA
The DNA here is from genome assembly GCF_006345805.1 of Octopus sinensis. Taxonomy (NCBI): domain Eukaryota; kingdom Metazoa; phylum Mollusca; class Cephalopoda; order Octopoda; family Octopodidae; genus Octopus; species Octopus sinensis. The sequence goes on along the minus strand of NW_021829661.1, from coordinate 734 downwards.
ACAGACAATGCTTTTGAATAATTATTTTTTAACTCTTTTTCCTATAATTCCATCCATAATAACGTCTTTTCGAAATTACCGGTTTATTAGCTATTAACCTACATCAACACGCAAAATATTCCAGAGTATAGGCCATTAATATGTATGTACGTTGCGTTCGTGTCTGGATATGTGCGCTTACATATATATATATATTATATATATATATATATATATATATATTCTGTATATATAATATGTGAGTGTGTGTGTATACATACCTATATATATACATACTTAAATACATACAAATGTGCATGCGTAATATATATGTATATATATATACATATATATATATATATATATATATATATATATATATACAACTACACATGTACATGCGTATATTGTCTAGGTTAGTGTGTATATATATATAGAGAGAGACAGAGAGATGTACTGTATATATATACACAAAAGTTTATGCGTATATATATATATATATATATTATATATACGCACATGCAAATACGTATGTATATATATATATATGTGTGTGTGTGTGCTTGTGTGTGTGACTATGTGCATATAAGTGTGTATTTGTATGTATGTATATGTATGTGTAAACTAATGTGTAACATACACCAATATATCACGATGCAATATTGATGCATAAACTTATACAATCACCACACACACACACCCACACACATTTATACCTACAATTCTGCATATGTATATATACATATAAATAAGTA
>NW_021829660.1:7500-37693 GCF_006345805.1 Octopus sinensis | reverse complement strand
CGGTGACTATGGTTGTGGTGGTGATGGTGGTTGTTGTGGTGGTGGCGGTGGCGGGTGTAAACTGTGTTAGTGCAGCTGCTGCTGATGATGATGAGAACAAAAGTGATGATGATGATGATGATGATGATGATGATGACGACAACGATGACGAGTTTGAAGTTGGTGACGAAGACAACAGACGTGAAGGAGGATGACGAAGGTGTTGGTAACGAAGTGCAAACGTTTTAAATTCAAAAATGTCTAATCATATATGCACTGTAAGTGTAAGTACGCACCGGATATTGCTTAACACAGTCACACACACGCGCGCGCGCTCACACACACACTCGCTTACCCACACACACACTCTCTCTCTCTCTGTATGCATATATATCTCTCTCTATATATAAACGGCAGTTTGTCTGTCTGCGTGTCTGTCAGGTTGTACCCTCACCCTGACCACGGCTTTCAACCGATTCTGATGAAACTTGACACACACATAGCCCAATGTCATACTTCAAAACTAACGCAGCGAAAATTTTGAAAAGTTCCCCCAGTTCTGAAAAAAATCGATAAATTCGACATGGGGTCGAGAATCAGAAACACAAACCACAGACTGTCTAGGGGACGCAACTCGACCTTTTTAACTCTAAAAAAAAATTTACCATCATTTTTTTTCCATTTTTTTCCCATTTTTTGGCTATAACTCTCTAAAAATGCTTTATACTTATTTCCCTTACAAACCCGAGCAACGCCGGGCGATACTGCTAGTATATATATATAATATATATATATATATATATATATATATATAAGTTCAGTAAAAATTTAGGTTCAGTTGAATATGGTACTTAAGTTAAAGGCACCAGAATCTGGTATGGTATAATCCATATAATTTTAACTAAAAAATTCCATATGCAACTGATGTAATACTTGCATTGTTTAATTAAATGAAGTCGCATGAAACGATTGTACTGCATTACCTTTGGATATCCGTGTTGCTTATTTTGATTATATATATATATATATGGATTACATAAATGTATCATTCATACACACACACACACACAGATAGATAGATAGGTAGATACTTGTGTGAATGTAAAAATAGATAGATAGATAGATAGATAGATAGACTGAGAGAGATGGAGGGAGGGGAGAGAGATGTAATAGTATATAATATATTAAATAAACAACTGTGTCAAATCTTGCTTATTGGTTGGAATAATAAAATTTCTAAATTCATTTTTATCAAGCTTCAACTTTATTATTATTATTATTATTATTGAGTGAGAGAGCAGTTCATGCCATCAAAGTGACACTGGGGTAAAATATACGAAGCCCAATATACCCATCATGACTACCCGTCTGATAAAGGTACACCAGGCACATGCATCACAACCATATGTGCGCGACATGGTGATCTCATATCAAGATAAACAGCACATGACCTTGCAGGTGGGGCCCAGTTAGAATTTTCTTCAGGTTGAGTAGCCCATCCCGCTCAAACGGTCCCTGAATAAGGGTTGTTAAGGATGTTGAAAGAACCACCCATGTTTCCAGAGGTGAACTATTCAAACCCCAAAGAATCCCTCTCAACACATGGCTATGATGCTCCCCCACTACTTCTGCTCATGATCAGAGATGCAATATCGTCAGCCACTAAGGGACATGCTCAACTGGTTAAGGTCAAACAACTGACAAGCAAATCTGTGGTATTGAGCAGAATATTTGCTGTAGCTCATCTTTTATACCAAGACAAAACAATGTACATGATAACACTTCCAATCAGTTAAGATCAGAAGCCATGAGAGCCACTGCCTGGTACTGTTATTATTATTATTATTATTATTATTATTATTATTATTATTATTATTATTATTATTATTATTATTATTATTATTTTGGTGTCCTTTGACACTAAAATGATAATAATAAAGCTGAAGTGAAGACTAAATATATAGTGTGTGTGCTTAATTGGTAAAATATGACCATCCCCAAATATAACATTATAACAATCGTTTTGCAAAAAAGGAAGAAAGAAAAACGTCAGCAAGAACCATTTTTAGTTCCTGACCAAATTCCAGCATTTGACCTTGTGAACTCATCTCTACGTGAACTTAACAAGATGGATGTCAGAACAGTTAATTACAACGAGATACTCAACCCACCCTCACACATTTTCCTTCCCTTCTATTCGTTCGGTTCTGATAATTCCGTTGCTATCACAATGATCCTGCAAGAATAGGGTCAGACAAGTTGGACAATATAGATATATATTCATTAAATTATTCTGCTATGCAATTAATGGTCAGTTGTTCCTCGTCATGTGAATTGTTCTTGTACATGTATTTTTTAGAATATTTTTTGTGGGTATGAGAATGGGAATTGTTTCTGTTAATAGCAGACATTCTGTTTTATTGATAATCCCCACTGAGAGCTTGCTGTTAGAGTTTGATAAGAGATCACCGATAAAAGGTCAGTTGCTTTATATTAGCAGTCGATAATCATATATGTATATGTGTATATGTATAGATGCATGTAGATGTATGTATATGTGAATATATGCGTGTGTATGTAAGTATGTATGTATATATATATATATATATTATATATATAATATAGTATTATATATATATATATATATATATTATATAGTATATGTATATTGTATATGTATGTATGTATGTATGTATGTATGTACGTGTATATATCTGTACGTGTGTATATATATGTAGTATGCTCGTATGTGTGTATATATGTGTGTATGTGTGTATGCATTTATATGTATCACTATCCATTCACATGAATGTACATATATCTATCATTCATAATGCGTCTTGTCTATCTATCTATCTATCTATCTATCTATCTATCTATCTATCTATCTATCTATCTATCTATCTATCTATGTGTATGCGTGTCTACGTATAACAACAGCATAACAACAGCAACAACAGCACCACCACCATCACCACCACCACCAACAACAACTACTACTACTACTACTACTACTACTGCTGCTGCTGCTGCTGCTGTTGCTGCTGCAAATAAACACACCTTTCATAAAATAAAACCTTGATCATATCGTTGGCAAATATATATATTACACATAAACGCCGTCCGCGTGGAAAGATGATCGTTGAGTTAGTGTTAACTTAATCTAGTGAGAACGAAAAAGTTAACTGTAAAAAATGTTTGCATGAATGTTTAAAAAATAAAGAAAAACTGAAATTAGTTAAAGTCTGAAAATATTTCTATCTTGAGAAAAAGGAAATGGTTTGGGCTGTTTCGATACTGATAGACATTATCAGCGAGGGTGAGACTTTGAAGAATTTTCAGTTGAATGATATGACCCCAGTACATCTTTTTAAGTGTGGCACTTATTCTATCGGTTTCTTTTGCCAAACAGCTAAGTTACGGGGACGTAAACACATCAACTCCGGTTGTTAAGTGGTGGTAAGGGACAAACACAGACACAAAGAAACACACAGACATGTGTATGTGTATATATATATATATATATATATGTATGTTGAATCGATAGCTTCTGCACGCATTTTTTTCTCTCCTTGTTTCTCTCCGTGTTTCTTTTCTGGGTATCTTTCTGTTGAAGAGCGTAGGCTCGAAACGTAAAAGACTTGTTTTATTTATATTCCTGAGCGCCATACTAATACAATTGTTTGTTTGTACTCCACCTGCCTTCGACTTTTGTTTATTTTCATAAAGCTTCCCGTTATATATGTATGTATATATATTTATATATGTATGTATTTGTGTGTGTGTGCATGTGTCTACGTGTGTGCATGTATCTCTCTCTCTCTCTCTTTCTCTCTCACTCTCTCTCTCTCTCTATATATATATATATACGACGGGCTTCTTTCAGTTTCCATCTACCAAATCCATTCACAAAGCAGTGGTCGGCCCAAGGGTATAGCAGAAGACACTTGCTGAAGGTGCTGCATAGTAGCACTAAACTCGGGACCATGTGGCTGGGAAGCAAGCCCCTTATCATACAGCCGTGCCTGCGCCTAATATTCAGAAATGTATTACTCTTAGGCACCATCTACGTGAAAAATAGCAGTTAAGTTAGTGCTAACATATTTAATGCAGTATGAAAATGCTTCCTTGACAAAGGAAATCATGCGTCGAGGAAAAAGTAATATTAGTTGATAGGGACCTCAATACTTCCCCTTTCTCTACATGTGTATGTGTAGACCTGAACAAGTTTTGAGGGAGGGCTCGCGGCTGTACGTCAACGGTGTACATACGTAGGAAAGGTCGTCAACATAGCCGATAGAGCATCGCATTAGTGACGTCACAGGATTTGGTGTAAACATGCAAAGAGTGAGAATATATACCACAAATTATCTTACACGATCCTCAATTCAGTTCATGATCTTCAGCTCACACTAATTCAACTCCTTCGGCAGGTTTTTTATCGACGCTGAAAACATGAAAGGTAAAGTTCACCTCGGCGGGATTTGAACTCAGAGCGCATTGAGGCAGTACACACATAACACACACACACACACACACACACACACACACACACACACACACACACACACACAAACATACACTGGCGCAGCGGTGGCAGTGTGGTAAGAAACTTGCTTTATAAGGCTTTATAAGGCGGCGAGCTGGCAGAAACGTTAGCGCACCGGGCGAAATGCTTAGTTCATATTCCGCTGAGGTCGACTTTGCCTTTCATCCTTTCGGGGGTCGAGAAATAAAGTACCAGTTACGCACTGTGGTCAATGTAATCGACTTAATCCCTTTGTTTGTCGCCTCTATGTTTAGCCACTTGTGGTAACTAAAGAAATAAGAAACTTGCTTTATAACACATGTTTCTGGGTTCAGTCTCATTGCTTGGCACCCTGGGCAAGTGTCCTCTACTATAGCTGCAGGCTGACCATAGTGAGTGGATTTGGTAGACGGAAATTGAAAGAAGCTCAGCGTATATACAGAGTGCGTAAGATATTTGAGGACAGATTTATGTTTATATAAAAATAAAAAAACAGATAATAACAGATAACTTTATTTATCAAAAAATGCTATGAGGATAAAAATAAACCTTCTTTTCTGTAATGTTATTCAATAAAGCTACCTTCAGCTTCAACAACTGCTTCTATATGAGATCTAAATAATCTACATGCTCGAATTAAGTGGCCCTGGTTCATTTTGGACATTACTCTGACAATGGCAGCTTTCAAAGAATCTTTTGTGTTATGGGCGTGTTCATTGACCTCTCTCTCAAAAACGCTCCACATGTAATAGTCCAATGAATTGAAATCTGGGGAATGAGGAGGCCAAATGTTAGGGGTTACGTGATCATGAAGATTTTCAGCAATTCCATTCTTGTGTTAATAGAGTCATGTGTAATAGTGCAGAGTCTTACTGAAACACATATGGGCTTCCACTGCATACACTGTGGACAACATCCCTGACCGTTCCTTCTGACACATAGAGGTCTTTTGCAATTGACCTCATGGACTTTCTGGGATTGCAATCAATGGTCTGTTGAACTTGCTGGATCAATTCAGGTGTTCTGATGATTTCAGAGTGTTTAGAATGCTTTCTATGCTTTGATACCTGTGACACGTCTCCATCTTCAGTGTCTAGCTCCGTACAAACTTTGTAGACGAAAGATCTGGCAACTTTTAAAAATCGAGATATTTCTAAATCACTATGTTCAGCCTTTATAACCATAATAGAAGCATACCTCTTCATATCTTGAGTAATCTGAGGGTCTGCCATTATTATTTTCTGAAACAAAGACTATACAGAGTTCGCAAAAATGCAGCAATGACCCGAAAAAGGTATGTCCTCAAATACTTTACGCACCCTGTATATATATATATATATATATATATACGGGAAGCTTTATGAAAATAGACAAAAGACGAAGGCAGGTGGAAAATGCTAAAATATAAGGAAAAATCATGTTAATAATTTTTATCAGGTATATATAATTATTAATTTAATGTGTGTGTGTGTGTGTGTGTGTGTGTGTGTGTGAATGTGAGTGTGTTTGAATGTATGCACACACACGCCCACACACCTACTTTCCACAGAAGAAAGTTACACGCTTCGTCACATGCATTCAACCGTGCATATATAACCCATTCATAGTGTATTGAAACATATATGTTTTTCCCCTTATGTGTGTATGTGTATGTGTGTGTGTTTGTGCGTGAGTGTATATCTGTGTTTGTGTGTGAGTGTGTCTGTCTGTGCTTTTGAGTGTGCGTGAGTTTGTGTGCGTGTGTTTGTGTGTGTATGTGTCTGTGCGTTTGTGTTGTGTTTATGTATGCGTCTGTGTGTGTGTGTCTGAGTGTGTTTGTGCGTGTGTGTATGTGTGTGTGTCTGTGTGTGTGTGTGTTCATGAGTCTGTATGGTTGTGTGTTTGTGTGAGTGCTTCTGTGTCTGTTTGTGCATTTGTATATGTGTGTTTGTGTGTGTGTGTGTGTGTGTGGTGTGTGTGTGCGTTTGCGTGCGTGTGTCTGGTTTATAGGTTAACATGATCACATGACCAACGTTGTGATAAAAATTTCCATTGATATTTTAGATATTTGAAAAGAAATTTGCCTGGACCAGTTAACTGAAGAAGGATCACACCTCAGTGGTAGTGGTGGTGGTAGTAGTGGTAAGGTGGTGTGGTGGTGTGGTTGTGGTGGTGTTCGTGTTAATTGTGGTAGTACAATGAGGGATATAATAGTTATAGCTGAAGGTCGGCTTTGTAGTGTGGGTGGTGGTAATGGTTGTACTGGTGGTGATAGTGGCTGTGGGTTGTGGTGGTGTTGATTGTGGTAGTAGTAGTAGTGGCATTCGTGGAGTAGTAGCAACGGGTGTTAGTGGTTGTGGTGGTGGTGGTGGTGGTGGTAGTAGTAGTAGTAGTAGTAATATTACTAGTAGTAGAAGTAGTAGTGGGTATAGTGGTGTTATTGATGATGTTGGTGATAGTAGTAGTGATTGTGGTAGTGACGGTAGTGGTGCTAGTAGTAGTAGTCGTAGCAGTACCATTAGTAATAGTAGTAGTAGTGATAGTAATGGTGATGGTAGTGGTGGTGTTGGTGTTGGTGGTCTTACCAGATGTATATAAAGAAGAGCCAGATTGTTATCCGTTTTCCTCAAAGTTAACTGATAGTTACTGATAGAACCCGAGATACAGGTAAGAACAAAATCCTGTCAACACCTGTTCTACAGATTTCGAAGGATCTGAGAATTTCGGTTTTATATTTTTCTCAAAACATAACTAGTCCGTCACTGATATTTATTATGTGCATATGTATGCTGTTGTATACATATGCACACATAGAGATATTAGAGCGAAAATATGTATGTATGTAATGGGTTCATGCGTGTGTACATATATGTGTGTGTATATATGTGTATATGTATATATGTATATATGCATATATATATGTATATATATATATATATATATATATATTATATATATATATATATATATATTAATTTATATATAGAGGCATTATACATACATGCCAGAAGGCATTATACATACATGCCAAACGCTAAGAGGACAATTAGTCATTTCTACCAAAAATATTTTTGGTAGAAATGACTAATTGTCCCTCTTAGCGTTTGGCATGTATGTATAATGCCTTCTGGCATTGTATGTATAATGCCCTCTATATATAAATTAATGTTTCAATAAGAAATAATATTTTCGAAATTTTTTCTCTTATGAGGTTTTTACGCTATCTACCTGACAATTTCTTGTTAGTTTTCCTTATTAAGTAGTTGTCCTTAATTGCTAAATATATATCTATAATATATATATAATATATATATATAGGAGTGGTTGTGTGGTAAATAGCTTGCTTACGAACCACATGGTTCCGGGTTCAGTCCCACCTTGGGCAAGTGTCTTCTACTATCGCCTCGGGCCGACCAAAACTTTGTAAATCACAGACAGACACACATTCTCAGTTTTATATATATATATATATACACACACACACACACACACACATATGAAAACATATGCACATATGTACCACACACACACACACACGCACGCACACACACACACACACACACACACACACACACACACACACACTCACACACACTCACACGCATACATATGCTGTAGAGAAAACATGCAGCTCTTACGATATCGGGATTTTCGTCTCAGCTGGGTCCCATTAACCTCCATGTGAAATCGTGCCCTTTCTATTATTGAATCAGAATGTTATCTTTTAAGGGTCTATTTCATGTATCGTGCAGAGAGAATAACATACCCTTATTAACACCTCTCCCTATCTACCTGATTCACTGAGTGTGTGTGTACTGATTGACACAGTACTTTTCAATAACATAACCAAGCTACTTGTTAGAGGCTGATCTCCTAGAAGTAGCAACCAATTTTCTGTTAAAACACTCTCTACAACTTTTGAATAGGAAGGACACCAAAGATAATTCAATGTCAGCAGCTTTAAGGGAAGGGAGCAAGTTGATTACATCGGTCTCCAGTGCACGAGTGGTACTTAATTTATCGATCCTGAAAGGATGAAGGGCAAAGTGGACCTCGGCGGAACTCGAAATAAGAAAGAGTCGGAAATAATGTCGCTAAGCATTTAGTTCGACCCGCTAACGATTCTGCTAGCTCGCCAACTTAAGGGCACCTCAAATAATGAAGTTTTTCTTACGCTACTTAAAGATGAAAGGATGTTGAAATCGACTGACCGGAAGTTAGATTGAAATATTTATATAGGGGTAAAAGAAAAACAAATAAAAAAGTCAATATTTGTAATTGATTAACAATTATTAAAATTATTTTGATATCCAGGGGAAACAATACCGAACAGATTTTAGGTTGGGTTTGTTATGACCTCATCAATTGCATGACGAATACTGCAACAACAAGCAGAACAAAACCAACAACGATAACAGCAACAATTACAATAACATGAAACCATCTAAAACCACCGAGACACAACTGCTTGCTTCAACAAAATTAGAAAATAACCACCAAAACCACCACCACCACCACAATCATCGCAACCGAAACCAACATCATCATCAGCAAAACCATTGAAACCACTGCGACCACCATGACCGCAACGACCACCACAACCACCACGACCACTATAACCACCACAACCACCGGAACTGCTGGCATCACCGTCACCGCCACCACTTCCGCCGCCACCACCGTCGCCACCACCGCCGCCACCACCACCACCACCACCACCAACAACAACAACAACAGCAACAACAATAGCTACTACTACTACTACTACTACTACCACCACCACCACCACCACCACCACCACCACCACCACCACCACCACCACCACCACCACCACCACTACTACTACTACTACTACTACTACTACTACTTCTACCGTCACCTTCACTATTACCATTCTGAGCTATTAAAATTAATCACTATACTATAACAAGAACAGTAAAGCAATTAGAAGCACTACAACACCACTTCAGTTGAGGTGGTGGTTGTGGTGGGGGTGATAATACCGTCCATCAATCAAACCGCCCTATCGTCCCTGACACCGCAACCACCACCACCACCACCACCACCATCTTCTTTCCTATCCCTCACCATCCCTATCCCCATCACCACACCCCTCCAGTACAATTAATAATCTGGAATGGTCAGTATGTCACTGTCATTCTACACCACACATACACCCATAATGACACACATACGTACCGTCTTCCTCCTAATATGTTTGTGTGTGTATATATATATACACATATACATATACACACATATCACATACATATATTACACACATACATATATACATATACTTATGTGTATGTACATATATATATAATATATAAATGTACATATGTAGATACATATATGTGTGACACATCACATATCACGCATACATATGTGTGTGTGTGTATGTATAAGTAATATGCGTGTGCGTGTATGCATATATATATGTGTGTGTGTATGTATATGTGATATGTGTGTCAGGGTCTGGGGTGCGTGCGCTTTTAAGTGTGTGTAATATGCACTAAACACGAACTCGCACCAATCTGATTCCACCTAAATGTACCCACCACTTAACACTCTTCACACTTTCTTCCTCCGACTTCACACAGTTTCTGAGCCCTTTTGACCACACACTTCATACTTTCCATCTTTCCTCATCTCTATGGAAAGTTGGACAGCCAGACAGCCAGACAGATAGATAGATAGAAACATACATACATACATACATATATATAGATGGATGCATGGATGCATAGATATGTTTCTTTACTACCCACAAGGGGCTAAACACAGAGAGGACAAACAAGGACAGACAAACGGATTAAGTCGATTACATCGGCCCCAGTGCGTAACTGGTACTTAATTTATCGATCCCGAAAGGATGAAAGGCAGAGTCGACCTCGGCGGAATTTGAACTCAGAACGTAACGGCAGACGAAATACGGCTACGCATTTCGCCCGGCGTGCTAACGTTTCTGCCAGCTCGATGGATGCATAGAGAAACAGACAGACAGATAGATAGATAAAAAGATAGATAGATAAATAAACAGATAGATAGACAAATAGACAAATAGGCAGACAGACAAACAAATAGACAGACAAATAGATAAATAGATAAACAAATATATATAAATTGTACTCGACCTTCTGGCCGATAACTGATGAGGAGTTGATGACCTTGTGTTTTCTGTTCGTCTGAGTATTTAGAATATGTTCGTTTATTTACTTACTACACGTTTTCTGAATTATACATATATACATACATACATACATACATACATACATACATACATACATACATACATACATACAAACATACAAACATACATACATACATACATATATATATATATATATATATAACACACTCACTTCTTAATTTTTTACCCGTTTGTAGAAATATTCTTCGAATATTTTTGTGCCACTCTTTCCTTTACTTTACTCCTCTTTTAATTTCCGTTCTCTGTCTACCTCTCTCTCTCTCTCCCCCCTCTCTCTTTCTTCCTCTCTTTCTCTCCTTGTTACCCTCCTCCCACTATCACGTGACCCGCGACGACCTAAGGTGGTGTCGTTCTTTTTCGCATTGTCTTGGACCGGACCGGTCACGATTCTCATTGCTCCCGTATCTATAGTCCTTCAGGATAGTTTTCATTTCGTGTTACCCACTTTTGTCTGTCTTGCAGCCTCAAGGCTTTTTTCGTTTTGTTGTATAAGCATTATTACTTTTTTATTATTAATTGTTGTCTTCGTCTGGCCCTTAGCCTTTACTCTGTTTATTGTTTTGTCCTTCATCCGTCCACTAACGGTCTCGTCTCGAGCCCGTCTCGTTTTGCTTTGTTTTATCACATTTTGGTCTTATTCCAGGCAAGTATCTTGCCAGTGCCACCAGAGTGGAAGTAATATTATCGATAGTAGTTGATAGATTGCACTCGTCTCTCCGGGCGATAATTGATGAGGAGTTGGTGACCTTCTGTGTTTTCTGTTCGCCTGTGTATTTCGTATATGTTAGTTTGTTTATTTACTACACGTTTACACCACACACACACACACACACACACACACACACACACACACATATATATATATATATGTGTGTGTATAATTAATAATATCAGGGTAATAAAGATTTTAGAAATTTTTACTACCAGTGACCTAGCGTATAGAAAAATTAGTCAATAGATTATATATTATTCGTATAAAATACAGTGTACTTTTAAACACATTAAGAGGTTTCCATCATAGGACTCCCTTATGCTAGAATGAACAGCTAAAGTCCAAACCACTACTTAGGGATAAATTCTCGAAGGGAATGAAAAATAAAAACATTTACCATCTCTTTCCTGGACCATGGTTTCTGACTTATTTTAGTAAATAAAAATAATTTACCAGGTGAAGTCCCGGCATCTTTTCGCTGTCGACAAAAAAGACTGCGCTTGCGCAGTGGATTTGAAATAAATTAAAATGTATAAGCAATGAGGTACATGCTGGATTGGCTTCGTTGTTTATATATTTAATTTATGGCGTCCCTGTTGATGAAAACTTCGCCTGGTAAATCACAGCCTGTCAAAGACATTACGAGGTAATGGAGTATTTCAAATAGACATCATCACTATCAAACCATCGTCACCACCATCATCATCATTGTCTTCATCACCATCATCATCTTCGTTGTCTTCATCCTCATTGTCTTCATCACCATCATCATCATAAACACCATCGTCATCATCATCATCATCATCATCATAAACACCATCGTCATCATCATCATCATCATCATCATCGCCGCCGCCGCCGCCGCCACCATCCACCACCACCACCACCACCACCACCACCATCATCATCATCACACCATCATCATCATCGTCATCGTCATCATCGTCATCGTCATCATCATCATCATCATCATCATCATCATCATCATCATCACGCTAAATAACCCAAATCTTCCAATTGTATTTTCACTTCTATCTTAACCCCCAGCGCACTGCTATCTTCTCCCCCTCCCTTCTTCCTTCCCTTCGACCTCACCTCATTACCATCTTAGTCAATCTCTCACCCCTCCCCACTACAAACCCCCACAACGCTGAGAATAGCTGTGGCGGTGGGGGTGGTGGGAGTAGTGGCCTTGTGCAAAGTTCTGATGTGGCTGACTTCCGATTCTCTTTACACTCTCCATCTTCTCATTCTCTTCACACATCCCAAGGGTCATTGGGCAATTATAGTAGTAGTAGTAGTAGTAGTAGTAGTAGTAGTAGTGGTAGTAGCAGTGGTGTTGGCGGTGGCAGTGGTGATCGGCGGTGATGGTGGTGTGTAAAACTCTCCTCGCGCAATCAACTTCCGCTTCGAGTGATACTTGAAGTTGAAGAGTGTGTGGTGAGAGAGGAGAAACCTCTGCCCTCATCTGCCTTTCTCGACATTCATCTATCATACTTTGCCTTTACTATTTATTACTTGGTTGAGAAGCGTTTTGGTCCTTTACGATCTGAGATCGAATCCTGCTGGTGCCAACTTTGTCCTTCTCCCCTTCCGGGAGTCGATAAAATAACTAAACTAATCGACAAAATGAAACTGGTCAATAAGATAATTAAACTAATCAATAAAATGCACAAACTAGTCGATAAATAAATTAAAAAACTAAACTGTCGGTAAAAAAAAACAAATAGCCGATAAAGTCAGGTGTGGCTGTGTGGTAAAAAGTTTGCTTCCCAACCACATAGTTTGAGGTTCATTCCCACTGCGTGATAACTTTGAACGAATGTTTCAACTATTGCTTCGAGCCAAACAATATATATATATAATATATATATATATATATATATATATAATATATACACACCACAGGCTTCCTTCAGCTTGCATCTACCAAATCCACTCATAAGGCTTTGTTTGGCTCGAAGCAATAGTTGAAACATTATATAGTGTATATAGTGAAGGCGCATGGCTCAGTGGTTAGAACGTCACTGGTGGCGTGGAAGGGGGAAGGCCGGTAGCATGGGTGACTGTTGGTCTTCCATAAACAACCTTGCCCGGATTGCCCGGGAAGGTAACTTTTTAGGTGCAATCCATGGTCAGTCATGACCGAGGGGGGTATTATCATATATATCTATATATACAGAGAGAGAGAGAGATTTGAGGACAGGAGAGAGAGAGAGAGAGAGGAGGAGACGGAGAGAGAGAGAGGAGAGAGAGAGGAGAGAGAGGAGAGAGAGAGAGGAAGCCTGGAGAGATGACTGAGAGAGAGAGAGATTGCCGAGCGAGGAGAGAGCTGTCTTGCCTAGAAGTGACTTGCATCTGAGATTGTGGTCCTGAAACAAATTGCAGCGTGGAAGGTGTTTATAAACCATTAAAAACACACACAAAAACCGTTAGATTCACTTCAACATTTAAATTTAATTTGTCAAAATATTTTCGTCTCTCTGAGACAGTGACCTATTAACTAACAAAATTTCGTGCTGCTTCTGAGAAAGTTACAGTTAGTTCATGATATGTATGTATGTATATATGTATGTATGTATATATATGTATGTATATGTATGTATGTATGTATGTATGTATGTATGTATGTATGTATGTATGTATGTATGTATGTATGTATGTATGTATGTATGTATGCGTGTGTGTGTATGTATACCTGTCTGTCTGTATGTTTGTGTGTGTGTGTATGTATGTATGTGTATGTGTGCGTGTAAGTATGTATGTATGGATATTTGTACATGCGTATGCATGCGTGCACGTCTATACGCATGTATGTATGTACATACGTATCTATGTACTTATGAATGTATGTGAGTATTTTGGTATGTAAGTGGTGGTGTTGATGGTGTTGTTGCTTATCAAGTCCCTTGTTTCTGTATGTATGTGACTGGTGGGTATTTGTGGGTATTTAACGGGGTGGTTTTGAGGGCAAGTTTCTCGCCATTTCTCAGTGGTCAAGGAACTGTCACGAAACTTCCTTGTAGAAATGGTGGTAGTAGTGGTGGTGGTAGCGGTTGTGATGGTGGAGTGTTGTTGTTGTTGTTGATGGTGGTGTTGGTGTTGGCGATGGTGTTAGTTTGGTAGGTGGTGTTGCTGTTTTGTTGCTGGTGTTGGTGGTGGTGGTGGTGGTGGTGATGGTTTACTCTTGATTCATGAAAGTCATCCGTTTGTCCTTAGATGACACCCCCTCCTTACACCCCCCCCCCCACAAACACACACACCAACGCCACCATTACTCAGCCAGTCATCTTGCAGTCATATGTTTGTACTTGATGTGAATCATTAAAGAGGATGAGAGAGAGAGAGAGAGAGTGAGAGAGAGAGAAAGCGAGAGAAAGAGCGAGGAAAGACAGGGAAGTGCAAGTGGGGGTGGGGGAGAGACAGGAATAGTGACATACACATACGTAAATATATGCACATATCGTCTCACACACATATACTTCTATACGCATGTATGTACTTCTATGCAGGTGTGTGTCTATATGTATGACTGCAGTATATATTTATGAATATATATATATAATATATATATATATATATATATATATATAATATATATATATATATGTATGTATATCTATATCTGTATGTGTGCGTATATATATATATATATATGTATATTTATGTGTGTGTGTGTATTGGTGTGTTTATCTGTTTGAGTGTATGTGTGTATGTATTCGTATATTATGGGTGTATATAAATATAAGGTTGTTTCACATGAAATGTCGTATTTGAAAGGTAACAATACAATGTTTCAGAAGTGTAGAGAACTGATTTATATAATCAAAGTATGATTCATGTTCATTTATGGCGTTTACCCAACGTTTCTCTTTGTCATATATTCCATCTTTAAAAAATATTTCATCTTTTGCTGTGATAAACTGTCCGAATGCTTCAATTATCTCTTCTCTATTTAAGAATGTTTTATTGACTATGAAAAGCTCTAAATGCTTAAATAAGTGATGATCAGTAGGGGAATAGGGAGGATGTTGCAAAATCTTATGAGCTTTTTAGGGTGCAATGGTGGGGTTGGGTAATGTTTATGTGACTCTCCTGCATCTAATCACTGTCCTGTTCTCCTGCTGTTGTCAAAGAGTATCAATTTCTCATCACAAATAATGATTTGATGCAAATATGGTCGTTTTCCAGTCGAGAAAGCAATAAATAGCACACTTCGGAGCATCTGTTTTTTTTTTTAAATCTCGTTCAGTTGAAGTGGAACAAACCTATTTGTTTTCTTGACTTTTCTAATTGTTTTACAGGTGTCCAAAAAAAGTTGTGCGAGATGTTTGGAGTTCTGATGAAAGTTTTCGAACTTTTGTTCACAGATTTTGCTCAACCAAAGCATTTAATCCATCATGCCGAATAACTGATTTTAGCCTACCCCTTTCTTTATTTTCAATGCTATCATCTCACGAACGAGAGCTTTGGAACCATCTCTGAATAGTTCTGATGTCAAAAAGACCATTACCAAACGCCCGATTGATATTCCTTAGAGCTTCTGCGGTAGAGCGATCCAGTTTGTACTCATACGAAAAAATTGTTGTTCGAAAAAAAGTTCGTTTTCTATGTTTTGTTTTTATGTTTTCGTTTCTCATTGTGCTCAACGTTTTTTGATGTCCTGTGCCCATATACGCATGTATATATATACATATGTACATATATGTATGTATATATGCATATATTTATATATTATATTATTATATGATTGAACGCCACGCATCCTTTTCCAAGTAAGCTTTATCTTAATAATTACGATGCGCATTCTTCTGTCTCTACTATCTCTTCTCTATTTATCTCTCTCCTTCTCTTGTTCTTCATCATTTCTGGTTTTCTCTCTCACCCTTCCTTATTCTTCTCTCCTCTTCACCGTTCCCTCTCTCTCACTCTTCCTCCTAGACTCTCGCGTCGCTGACACGTGACGAAAGAAAATCTATCTTCCTGCCCACTTCCTTCCTAAAGAGAACACGTGCTTATACCTGTCTCCTCTCATAAGTTCGTCTTCCTAGCGTTCATAATTTTTCTATCACCTTGGCTTAACAACCCTTGCCATTTGTTTTTGCTGTCTTGTTCTCACTGTCCTGTTTTTGTTACCACTTTCACCCTCCGCAAACAATCCCAAATTCTATTTAATTTGCTTTGCGGGAAGGACTGTTTCAACGAAGTCGCGTATTGGCCTTGCCTTCGAACGCGGAGTAGATGAAACAGGGAAAACTGATGAAGGAGAATATTCTTTATGTTGCATGTCTCGTTTCTCTGTTTGTTTTTTTCGTTGTTCGAAAAAAAGTTCGTTTTCTATGTTTTTGTTTTTATGTTTTCGTTTCTCATTGTGTTCAACGTTTTTTTATGTCCTGCACCCATATATGTATGTATGTATGTGAAAGAACGAGGGGAAAAGGGGAATTAGAAAAGGATGGAGGATATAGTAACCATTAGGAGAGATAAACAAGAGTGCCTCATAATCGATGTGACAGTGCCAGGAGATAAATGTATTATCACGAAAGACAGAGAAAAGACTGATAAATATGGAGACCTGAGAATTGAGATTGCCAAGAGGTGGCAGCTACGAGAGTCAAACATAAAGGTTATCCCTATTGTCATCGGAGCATTGGGTTCAATACCACCCAACCTGAAGAAACATCTGGAAACTTTAGAAATACCCTACAATCTAGATGTATTGCAAAAATCGGCATTACTTGGAACTGCACGCATATTGCGTAAAGTACTGTCTGCCTGAGGTTCTTGTGACTTGACCGACAGTACAAAACTCCGGTAGACACAATATCTTCAATTAACAACATCACAGTATTCGATACTGTACGACGCCTTTAATGATGATGATGATGATAATGAGGATATTAAAATAATAATAATAATAATAATAATAATAATAATAATAATAATAATAATAAAAATGATAATAATAATAATAATAATGATGATGATAATAATAATAATAATAATAATAATAATAATAATAATAATAATAATAATAATAATAATAATAATAAAAATGATAATAATAATAATAATAATAATAATAATAATAATAATAATAATAATAATAATAATATCTCCACTGGCTAATATCTCCACTGGCTAATAAGTCGGCATTACAATATCAAAACTGCCGACAAGTGGTATAATCACCACCCTGAGGCTGTAACTGGAGGAGAAAATGTAACCATTCTGTGGGACTTTCCTGTACATACAGACCGAACCATCAAGGCCAATAAACCAGATATTGTTGTGAAAGACCAAAACAATAAAGTTTGCTTATTGATCGACATGAGCATCCCCTGTGATCATAATATCTCAGCGAAAGAGTTTGACAAGCTCAGAAAATATAAAGACCTACTCATTGAAATTGAGAAAATGTGGCATCTCAAGGCGGTTACAATACCAGTGATCGTAGGAGCACTAGGAATGATCAAGAAGGGAACCAAAAATTATATGAGAATGATCCCTGGCTTACCATCCCTGCAAGAAGTGCAAAAGATTGTCTTAACTGGTACATCACACGTATTAAGAAGAGCATTGTCGATGTGAGAACTGTTGCTGCTCATGTATTTTAATTTAACTTAAAAAAAAAAAAAAAAAAATGAACGAACGAGTTTGGTTTAATGGCCTACCAATATACACTATGAGTTTCTTTGCCCTAGGAGTCGGGAAGACACTCGGCAAGAAATGGAAGACAATTTGAAAGAAGAAAAAAAAAGTAATAATAATAATAATAATAATAATAATAATAATAATAATAATAAATGCACGAAGAAGTAATAACAATGATAATGATTATATTTCGATGCAGGCAGGTATGCAGCGGTAGATCAAAGTTCATGTAGTATGCAATAATTCCTTTGATCTGTCAGACTTACGAGATTTACACTAAACCAGCTGCTGCGGTGGTGGTGGTGGTGGTAGTGGGGAGCAGTGTTGGATTACTAGTTCACCTACTACTACTACTACTACTACTACTACTACTACTACTACTACTACTACAGAATGTGTATAACAATTAGAGGGGTGTCTTGTGCACAGCAGAGTACGGTCTACTTACACATACACACACACTCACACATGCTTACACACATGCATACACATATGCACACACACATGCACATACACATATACACACACACACAAGCACACATCTGTACATATGTATGTATGTATGTATGTATGCATGTATGTATGTATGTATGTATGTATGTATGTATGTATGTATGTATGTATGTATGTATGCATGCATGCATGCATGCATGTATGTATGTATGTATATATATTAATACATACATGCATATACACATGTATATAGATCCGTATGCATATGTGTGTATACATATAAAGTAATGTTCGTAGCCACTTCAACATGGCTTTTCCGTTCGAACGGACTTTACTGCGATTTTTTAACCCTAAGAGGATATTTTAACCTCCTCATGCTGGTTAACGATGCATACCTGCATCCGATATATTGCGAGCGGGTGTGGGGTGAGTCCCTACCACCGTCTGGCGACGGGACCAGCATGCCAGCCTGGTTTTCAATAAATTCTTTGTCACATATCTCAGTCCACCTCTAGCGTTAGGTTATAAATAAGAATGTATTGCTAAGGTAGAATACTTTTAAGTTTCTCTGTAGTTTGTGATAGACGATGTCTTTTTCCCACCAAATTTAATCAGTTCATTTACATCTGTTGGTCATCTGAACTCGACAACAGAGTAAGACTACTTGTGTCTTGTTCCGGAGAACAACATCAAACAAGTTGTATTTACATAGAATTGCTTCTGCTTTTAGAAATATTCCAACAGCTTTTCTTATGTGTAAGACTGTCGACGTATTGTAGGTCTGATGATAAGTCAGGATAAGTCTTTCTTTGCTTAACATTGTATCTTTCTTTTCTTTCTTTCTTTACTTTTACTTGTTTCAGTCATTTGACTGTGGCCATGCTGGAGCACCGCCTTTAATCGAGCAACTCGACCCTGGGTCTTATTCTTTGTAAGCCCAGTACTTATTCTATCGGTCTCTTTTTGCCGAACCGCTACGTGACGGGGACGTAAACACACCAGCATCGGTTGTCAAGCGATGTTGGGGGGACAAGCACAAACATACACACATACATACACATACATATATATATACATATATATGACGGGCTTCTTTCAGTTTCCGTCTACCAAATCCACTCACAAGGCTTTGGTCGGCCCGAGGCAATAGTAGAAGATACTTGCCCAAGGCGCCACGCAGTGAGACTGAACCCGGAACCATGCGGTTCGTAAGCAAGCTACTTACCACACAGCCACTCCTGCGTGCAGAGAGAAATATTTCCTGTAGGAAGAAGAGTTTTGAAAATGAAGATAGTAAGTTCCTCACAGCCATTTTGGGAAGGGGACAACCACTGATGCTGTGGCGCACGTGTTTGTTTATGTATAAACCTTTTATCTTATATCTTTTACGTGTTTCAGCTATTAGACTGGGGTCATGCTGGAGCACCGCCTTGAAAATTTTTTTGTCGAGACCTAATTGACATCAGAATTTATTTTCCAAAGCCTGGCCCTTATTGTATTAATCCCTTTTATTGAACCGCTAAGTTAGAGGGTCGTAAGCACACAACAACCGGTTGTCAAGCGATGGTAGGTGTATAAATACAAACACAAACACACACAGACACGCGCGCGCGCACGCACACACGCACAGACACACACATAGACACACACATAGACACACATGTATAAATAGCGATTGTGAGATAGATAGATAGATAGATAAATAGAGAGAGAGAGAGAGGAGGGAGGTTTGATAATTGCCAGTTTTGTAACTTTTGCTCAATAAATAATAAAAATACACATAGTATATACATTCATGAATTGAGTTCTATTTGTCCCATTTGTCTTCGAAACCCATACATTCATTCATACATACATGCATGCATACATACATACATACATACATACATACATACATACATACATACATACATACATACATACATATGAATAGATGGGTACAGGATATGACCAACTGTACCAACAATATGAAATGCGTAAATTATGAAGGAAAAAATTAAAACAAAACAAGTAAACACAGAGAAAAGACCCTTCATCAGTTGTCGGCTATCTATCTACTCCTCATTTCGAGCATTCAATGACAATATGAGTCTTCAAAGACAGTTGTTCACATAAATTCTAAAATAAAATTTAGAATTTATGGAGGGTCTAAGTTGGAAACAATAACAAGACAGTGGAAATATACAAGGAAATAGAACGAAAACAAACATGGAGGTCGTTAGACCAGAACGAGAGGAAATATTTTCTTTGAAAAGAGAAAAGATAGAAGAGAGAAAGAAAGAGAGAGAGAGAGAGAGAAAGTCCAGTCCTTTGAACGTCCGTGCAGGAAAGGAAAGATGGTTGCGTGAGGAAAAGAAAGATGGACGATGAACACGTGTGAGCAACAAGAGAGGGAAAAAGAGAAAAGGGAAGAGAGAGAGAGAGAGGAGAGAGAGAGAGAGAGAGAGAAAGATAGATAGATAGAAAACTGTGAAAGAACGAGGGGAAAAAGGGAATTAGAAAAGGATGGGGGAATAAAACAGTATAGAGTAGAGTCGCATGAAAAAGGTGAAGAAAAACTTACTTGGAAATGGATGCGTGGCCTTGAATTAAATAATAATAATGAATAATATATATGTCTCCTTTCTTTCTCTATTTCTCTCTCCCTCTCTCTCTCTCTCGTTGCTCACACGTGACCATCGTCCATCTTTCTTTTCCTCACATAACCATCTTCCCTTCCCTGCACGGACGTTCAAAAGACAGGATGTTTTTTTTCTCTCTTCTATCTTTTTCTCTTTTCAAAGAAAGTATTTCTCCCTCAATGTAAATGAAGATATATCCTTTAATTTGGTGTTTTACTTTACACGAAATTAGAAGATACCTTGCGGAACTGTTATTTTAACGAGTTATATCTATTTATCAACTGAAGAGACACATCTGAGCCGTCGGATTCTCCTGAACCAGTTGTTAAGTATCCCGTCTGTGAGGGGTTGATGCTAGATGTGTCGAAACCGTCGCAGTGATTAATGAAAATTCTTGATCTTCCATCTTCCGTCTTTCATTTACCACATACATACATACATACATACATACATACATACACATTGTTTACGTCATGGGACTTTTATTAACTGTCGAGGGAAGGTGAAATGATTCTTTTTTGGAACATCGGCTCTCGAGATACATCGCATAAAGCTATAAATAATAGCATATAAATATTGGGGTGGGAAGCTCCTCTTGGATAGAAAATGTCTGAGGTTGCTAATATGTACAAGCTATTATTTGCTATTTGTTACGGTATTCATCAAAAGTTCCTGACTTACCGAAGAAAGCAAAAACTGAAACAGAAAACAGAATTCTATTTTATAATTGGCGTGTGTGTGTGTGTGTGTGTGTGTGTGTGTGTGTGTGTGTTTGTAATTGTGCGATTTGTAACGTAAATAATGAAACCAGCCCACAATAGTCAGTGAGTTTTATGTTATTCTAATGATTATTGTAGTAGTTCTATATAAGAAATCGTTGCAATTCGTTTATGCGTTTGTGTGTGTGAGTGTGTGTGTGTGTGTGTGAGTGTGTGTGTGTGTGTGTGTGTGTGTGTGTGTGTGTGTGCGCGTGCGTGTTTGTGTGTATTTTCTATTTACTCATATATGAATGGAAACTGTTCTTCCTCATACAGTTAGTTGTATGTTATTATAATGATTAAATTAATACAAATACTAAGATAGACACCACGAATAAAACCAGTGAGGTGTGGAATTGTTATGACTGCATTACTGACTCTAATAATATCTTGCACAGTAATTTCACGCTAATACTTTCACTTCTGTGTGTGTATCTATGATAAACACATGGATGACACCATCACCATTTGTAATCATTATATCAGTGAATGTAAGGCGGCGGGCGAAATGCTTAGCAGTATTTCGTCTGTCTTTACGTTATGCGTTCAAATTCCGTCAGAGTCGATTTTATCTTTCATCCTTTCGAGGTCGATGTACATTAAGTACCAGTTGCGTACTTGGGTCAATCTAATCGACTGGCCTCCTCACCAAAGATTTCGGATCTTGTGCCTAGAGTAGAAAAGATTATATCAGTGAATGTCATCTGGATTACAATTATGATAATTATAAATGGAAATATTATTGGTCATCATTGATGGAGTTAACCAGAGTGTTGAGTGTTACCCGTCTTATGTAGCTGTCGGACTGGCAGTGTGAAGCGGCTGACCTCCCTTGTTCGAAGGTTATAATGGATACAGATCGTGTATCAATAGCTATCTTGATGGCGGTGGCCTCATGGAGCTGACCATGGCAGCGATTATTCTTATATCTATAAGAATGCCATATTAATATGGCGATAACAATTAATTTCCAGTAAACGCTGCCATAATCTCTTTTATAGAGACTTAGTAATTTTAATATTTCTATTATATATATATATATATATATATATATATATATACTAGAATTGAAAAATGCGCATACTCAAAAGGGTTACAGAATGTCATAATAAACCTTAAAAAGTATGGGGCTAGCATTGTTGCTCAAAAATATTGGAATCACTATATGCTGTACATTCTGTGGTATCGTTTTATCACAAGAAATTTGTTTAGTTCGTCGAAATTAAGTTATATTAAATTGTCGTATACTCAATTTTAACAAAACAATTGTGTACAAATACTAATGGCAGCTTTCAATAGAATTGTTGCTCAAAAATATTGGGATCATTATATGTTGAACATTCTGTGACATCTTAAAACGGAAAGAAACTCATGTTTGAATTACGATGTCACGATAATTATTACGCCGAGTTCTGAATATAAAAATCTGAAAATGTACAAAACATGATCTTTAACTTCGAATAAGTAAATTCATTATAACACTTTTCATGCCAAAGTATATAAAAAGAAACTTATTTCATATTGCATGCAAATTACCATGATAATAAAAAAAAAAAGAAAAACTAGATTTATGATGAAGTCGTATCTATATAACAGCGAAAGTACGAAACCGAAATAATTATAAGCAAAGATAATTCGCATTATGATGCACATAGTGATGGAATAGTTATGCAAACTAAACAAGTTCTTACAAAATTATTTTTGATTGATTACTTGTAAATTTATGTTATTTATATTATTATGTGATCGAAGGCAACGCATCCCTCTCTCTCTCTCTCTATATATATATATATATATATATATATTATATATATATAGAGAGGGAGAGAGAGAGAGAGAGAGTCAGGTGACAATTACAATATCCTGGACGAGATGAGAATGTCAGATATGATAGACCCATAAATAAGGAGAGGACTAGGAATGACTATTCCAGGAGATTAAAGAGAATATGGCCAGTCGAAGTCTCAGCTTACAACAAGTATATTGCTCACAGGACTTTTGCAGAGGTTACGAAGTGGCTTCCAGGACAAAAATCTCTCTGCGAGAGACAGGAAGAAACAGAGAAGTGGCCGTGTGTCAGGCGAGTGGTTGGAGTGTGATGGACAGCCAGAGATAACTGTTTTGCTAGAGAGGAGATAATTGCCTACCCCAGTCGGACAAGGAAGTGGAGGGAGGTACGAGAGAGAGAGAGAGAGAGAGAGAGAGAGAGAGAGAGAGATAGAAGACAGTCAGAGTAAGAGAGAAGGAAGGCCTACTCACAGGAAATAACGGGGGTGGGGTATAAGTAGCACATAGACGGTTAAAATGGCTTATTGATGTGTTTTGCTTCTTTTTTTCTCCTGATGAGAAGATCGCATTGTTTTACATCATTTTATTCCCTCTGGAATAATACCAATGTTTTCTTCGAAACGTATGTCGGAAGTATAACGATTTGAATAACACCTGCGTTCAAGTCTATTTATTTATTTCTCTGTCATACAAAAACATTTCACTAAATCCTGGAATTTCTACCTTTATAAGTAGGTTGTAACATCCTTGGTACTTATGTAAACTTTTTGATACCCTGGTAACTATTTATTTTTTCCGTGTTGTTTGTACACATTGAAAAAATACACATACATTTATATCTATCTATCTATCTATCTATCTATCTATCTATCTATCTATCTATCTATCTATCTATCTACACACACACACATACACACACACACACCACACACACACAGACACACACACACACACACACACACACATACACACACACACATATATATATAATATATACATTTTATCGAATGAATGTATGTTCGTCCTTAAATTGTATACTGAAGACTACAAATTTGACCATTACGGTCTTCTATTTATGAATATCTGGGTCCATTTGTAAGAAACAGTCGTATAGGAATATGGAAATAAAAACCAAAATCCATTTTAACATCTAATCTCCTTTATTTCATAAATATGAATGAATTGGTTGAACTTTGTTGAATAAGTTAAGTTATATACTGAATATTTCTCTCTCTTTCTCTCCCCCCTCTCTCTCCATATATATATGTACGCATATATATATAATATATATAATATATATGTATATATATACACATACTTACACATATTTATAGATATATATATATTACGCACACACACACATATTTATTTATATTATTATATATATATATTATATATATATATATATATATATATATATATATATGTATGTTTATATGTATATATATATATATATATGTTGTATGTATGCATATATATGAGTGTGTGTGTGTGTGTTGCATAGACATACACAAACACACGGACACACAATTTTAACTAAATTGCATGTTTTAAGGAAATAACTTTCTGCTAATGATGACAGGTCATATAACTTGGGATATGATAGCTGTTAGCGAGGGTGATGACGACGACGACGACGATGAGGACGGTGGCGGTCATGACGATAGCGAGGGCGATGACGATAATGTTGATGATGATGATGATGATAATGACGATAATGATGAAGATGGCACCGATGGCGACGGCAACGGCGACGCTAGGTACAATGACGAGGAAGCTGCTTCAACAAAGAGAACAATGGATGCAACAACGTCTTAGGCGGCGGTGGTGGTGGAGGCAGCATTGCCTCTAGTACCGCCTCCACAACCCCACCCACCCCACCATTAGTGGCAGTGCTGTGTGGCGGGTATGTGCAGGGGTATGCTGGTATGAAAGAGGTGTGTAGCAGCGTCGGAATTACTGATGGTGGTGGTGTCTTTGCTGGTGCTGTAGGTGTCGCTGGAGTTCAACGGGTATGTGTAGCTAGTGCTGATGGTAGTAGTAGTAGTGGTAGTAGTAGTAGTGATGATAGTGCTAGTGTTGTTCACGTGTACTCTATGAAGTTCAAGTGTACTTCACCTGTGCAGTCAGCACATAATAAGTGCAGTTGCAGCAATTTCAACTACTGGTATCGATGTCGCTGTTGTAGATGTCGGTGGCGCTGTTAGAGGGGGCGGATGATGGTGATGATGATGATGATGATGATGATGATGATTATAATGATGATGATGAGGATGATGGTGATGATGTTGATGATGATGATGGTGATGATGATGATGATGATAATGATGATGATGATGATGATGATGATGATGGTAAAGATTGAGGTGATGGTGTTCGGTGACTTTGATGGTGGAGCGGAGGGTGATCGTTTTTGTATTTGATTATATATACATATGTGTATGTATGTGCGCGTGTGTGTGTGCATGTGTGTGCATGCATATATTATGTATGTATGTATATATATATATATATTTTATATATATATATGCATATGTATGTATACGTATGCATGTATATATCACACACACATATATATGTATGTATATATATATATATATATATATATATATATATATATATATATATATGTTTATTTTTTTTATATATATACCACCTGCTGAAACCCAATATAAGTGCATCCAAAAGTGCAATAATCGATGCATATACACACGTATTCACAGATAGAATTTCATTAAAGTCGACTACCATATACGCATTCTCATGTATATATACGTGTTTATGCATGCACATCTACTTATATGTGTAAGTATATATGATCATACATGCATGCACATACACGCATGTACATATATATATATATATATGTATATATGTATATATATATCTATATATATATATATATGTATATATATATATATATATATATATATATATATATATATATATATATATATATATATATATAAAAGTATATATATATATGTTAACGCCTATATATGAGTACGTAATAGTGAAATTATATACAAAAATGTATCTATCTGTTGTGCAATCATAATTCCATACGGATGCAAAGATATACACACTCACTTGTATACATATTTAGAGTCAGATAGAATATCTGCACACAAATACAAATACTTGTTGATACACACACACGTACACACGCACACACACATACACACATACACACACACACAAGCATGTATCTATCTATCAATCAATCTATCTATCTATCTATCTATCTATCTATCTATCTATCTATATATATATATATCAATATATATAAAATATTGTATATATATACACACACATATATATTAATATATATATTATGTATGTATGTATAATATATATAATATATATATATATAAATGTATGTGTGTATATGTATATGTATATAATATATATATTATATATATATATATATATATATATATATATATATATATATATATATATATATATATATATATATATATATACATATATACACACTACACACATACAATTTAGTCACAAATTGCATGTTTCAAGAAAACATCTTTGCTAATGATGACAGATGATATGGTAGCATATGAAAAATGATTGTGACGACGACGATGACGACGACGACGATGACGACGACGACGATGACGACGACGACGATGACGACGACGACGATGACGACGACGACGATGACGACGACGACGATGACGACGACGACGATGATGATAATCATGGTTACAGCGAGGAGGAGGAAGAGGACGACGACGACAACGATATTGTTAACGGTTGCTTGCAATAACGGACTTTACAAAAAGCAAACCTGCCATCCAGTTCCTTTGCTGATGGTGGCGGCAGTAGTGGTGGCGGTGGTGATAGTGGAGGTATCGATGGAGTGCAACGGGTGCGTGCAGATGCAATTGGGTGTGGTAGTGATAGTGCGGTTGTTGTTGCTCTTGGTGGTGGTGATGGTGGTGGTGGTGGTGGTGGTGACAGTGATGGTAATGTTGGTGGGTGGTGGTGTTGGTGTTGGTGGTGGTTTGACGATATTCTATTTTATTCCATGTAGTTCAGTTGTACTTCACCTGTGCAGTGAGCTCTTAGTAATTTTAGTAATTGCTGTTGCAGCATTTTAAGTGTCGATGGTGGTGGTTGTGTTGTTGTTGTTGGTGGTGGTGATGGTTGTGGTGGTGGTTGTGGCTCTGGACGATAGTGTTCTGTAAATACATGCATGCAGCCATACACACACACACATATATATGTGCAGACACACACATACATATATATACATATGTATATACGTATATACATACATTTATATATATATATGTATACATGTTATATATATATATACGTATATCTATATACATATGCTTACATGTATATCTATCTATCACTTCAACTATTTCTCTCTCTTTCTCTCTGTCTCTCTGTCTCTCTGTCTCTTGTTTCTGTCTGTCTATCTGTCTCTCTCTCTCTCCCTCCCTCTCTCTCTCTCTCTATATATATATATATATTTATATATATATATGTATATATGCGGTTGAGATAACATAGAGACTGCTGAAATAAATTATTTAACTTCAATGTTGGATAGATTATTTATTGCAAGCAACATGTTAACACCTCATTCCCACCCAACGCAGATACAATATCAGAAATCCCATGTCGCCCATTTGATATGGATACTCATGCAGAAATAACAAGGGAAGAAATAGAAAATATAATAAAACGTGTTAAAAAATTGCTAAATCTTAGTCTTAAAAAGAAACGTCCATGGCTTCGACTAAGCGGTGTATCTTTGCAAAAGGAGGACGCTTTCTTTACTTGCTTTTGGTTTATTTTGGGATTTCTGGGGAAAAGAAGGTATCCCCCTTTTGTTAAGCTTATAATTTATGGGGATTCGGAAAGAACTGATAAACTTAATTAAAGAGATTATGTTGCTTGAAAATTGGATGTGTTGATATGGACTGAGTTCTAAATAAGTCCAAATGAAGGTAGCGATTATACGGGGTCCAGTTCCCTAAGAATGTTCCATCTCGGTAGAAAGGAAGCAAAAGAAACGAAAATGAAGGAAAGGAAGGAAAAAGAAAAAAGGAAAGAATGCATTTAAAAATGTTGCATTATGCACTTATGCTCTTATATCTGCATAAATATAATTTGTCATTGACAGTGTTAATGCCTATTAGCGCATTTACATTAATTAAAAAATCATAGACATAGCACTTAAATAGGACCTTGCCTGCAGTGAATATTTCATGGTCAGACTTTCTTCTGCAGTGCAGAGGACACATCTTTTGCTACCATTTTTGTAAAGCCTAATATTTTCCAACGTCGTCCAGTCGTTTTATTGTAAGGTCAAATGTAATTCGAGAGCCTTATGAAATTTCGTGATGATGATGATGATGATGTTATGATGATGATGATGATGACGGCGATGACGACAGTAACGACGACAAGAATGGTGATAATGACGAATAAGATGATGATAGTGATGATGATGACGATGATGATGATAATGATGATGATGATGATCATGATCATCATGATGAAAGTGGTGACTACAACGCCCACAATAGAAAATGAATATGTTAACAAGTGCATTGCCAAGCTGCAAAGACATCAATGGTTGCAGCAACGGCAGTGCTAATGGTGGAGGCGGTGCAGTCACTGGTGCAGTTGCAAGTGATGACGGAGTGCAGCGGGTATGTGGAGGCGTTACTGAGGAAGATGTAGTGTGTAGTAGTAGTAGTAGTAGTAGTAGTAGTAGTAGTAGTAGTAATAGTTGTTGTAGTAGCAGTGGTAGTAGTAGAGTAGTAGTATGCTGTACAGCTACAGTTCATGAAGTTCAGATATAATTCACTGGTATATGTATAGTCAGCACTTAATAACTGCTGTTGCAACATTTTAACTGCGAGGGTGGACTAGTTGTGGTGGTGATGGTAGTGGTAGTGGTACTGATGAGGATTTGGATTGTAGCGGTAGTAGCAGTGGTGATGGCTGTGATGATGGTAGTAGTGGTGGTGATGGTGACTGGTAGCTGTTGTAGTTGTAACAGTTGCTGTTTTAGTAGTGGTAGTAGCTGTAGTTTTGATATTAGGCTGTAGTGTTAGTGATAGAAGTGGTAGATGTGGTGGTAGTGCTGGTAGCTGTACTTGTAGTGATTAACAATATTGGTGGAGGGGTTGGTTGCGCTGATTGTGGTGATGGCTGTGATGATGATCCTAGTTATAGTTCTGGTTTTAGTAGTGGTGGTGATGTTGATGATGGATCTGGTCATAATTGCGGAGGCAGCGAGGTGGCGGCGGTTTCGGTAGTGGTGGAGGTGTTTGTGGTAGTAGTGGCGGTAGGGTAGAAGAGAGTAGTGATGGATGTAGTGGTGGTGGTGGTGATTGTAATAGTAGTTTGGTTGTGGTGTTGTTGTGATAGATAAGATAGGGGTAGTGTTGCTGGTATCGGCGTTTGTGGTGGTGGTGTAGTTGTTAGTGGTGGTGGTTGAGGTGGGGACGAAGGCAGTGGTAA
>NW_021829660.1:0-2500 GCF_006345805.1 Octopus sinensis | reverse complement strand
TGTGTGTATGGGGGAGGCAAGCAATATATCTAATAATGTGACTTATACACAAGTATGTACGATAATAAAAAAACAGTTAATTCTCACATACACACACAGACACACGCACTTTCTCTCTCACACGTAAATAACAAATAATATAAATATAATTAATATAGTATATAATATATATATATATTAATTTTTTTTCTCAAAAAAGTATAAAAAGAATGATAAAAAAAATTTTAATATATATATATATATATAATTAATTATATTATATTATTTGTTATTTATGTATTGGTTTATGTCTACACTGTTGAGTTGCCTAATAGTGGTTTTATCTCTAATTCATATTTATATATTTATACTGTGAAATTTGATTTAATACTAAATCTAATTTTTCCCTGTAAGTTTGGAGTTATACTCCCTAATATTATATTATATTATATTATATAATATTATATTAATTTATATTATATTATATTATATTATATATATATTATATATATATATATTATATCTTATACATATCTTATGATAATATATAAATAGCAGAGAAATAATTTGATGAAATTTTATTTAACAATAAGACCAAAATTCAAATATTATGACGGATTGTTTTGTTACTTTAAACATGTAAATAACTTATAATATTTCATTTGATAATAAATAAATTACTTACATGTCTGCATTAATGCAAAATATCTTACAAAATAATGCGGAATTTAAGCTACGCTCTCAGGGGGAAAGAAAGTCGTGATATTAGAATTTTCTTATTGTTAAATAAAATTTCCTGAAAATATTTCTCTCTCATTTATGACTATATACACTCCTTGTCGTTTTCTCTGGTACTATATATTCTATGTTTTGGAGAATGATACATTGAGGAGCTTTTTTATGAGTACTACTGGATTACTTGAATCCATATATTATGACTATATATATATATATATATATATATATATATTATATATATATAATAAGAGGAAAATAATTATTAACATAATATTATATTATTATTACAATAATATAAAAATATGAAAATAAATATAAATAAAATTCCTACAATTGTTTCGATTCACACCTCAAAACGAACAATAAAATTCATATTTTTGGGTGTAAGAATCTCATCAGGATAACGGACGAAAATCACATATGAGAAGTTTAAAATCCCAAAACAGACTGATTCAATATATATTTATGTTTGTAAGTGTTTGCGTCAATAATTAATTTAAAAAATAATAAATAAAATAAAATAATATAGAAATTAATATAACGGTTATAAAATACGCGTGTGTATATTTAAGAATATTAATTTAAGTATATTTCTGTACGTTAGTATTTTAAAACAGAAATAATTCGTTAATAATCTATTGTGAAATAGTAAGCATTGACTGTCAGTTCTGTACTATTTAGAAAATTTCAACGTACACAAAACAATTTTCTGAGAAAAATATCCTTTATCTCAACGACACCGACACTAAATAATATTATAATTAATTTCATAAATTATACTATAGTCATTATTTATTATCCGTAGTAATGTGTACGTTGAGAATTTAATCAAAAGTTACTTAGTTCTTATAAAAAGAAATAAAATCGTGTAATGTATTATCTGTAAGCATCTATACGATCGAAAGAAAGAGAAGAACCACAAATACATTATTACAATATAAACTTACTAAAAATATTCTCAAATAAACTCCATTATTTACTGATTACACAAAAATTATTTCAGAAAAATATCCTTAACCCTCACTAAGCCGACACTAATTAATATTAAATTATACTATAATAATTTTTTTTTGTTTTTTGTATTAATATGTAAGCAAACTAATTTAAAATAACTTAATAAAAATTTACGTATTTTTCAGAGGAAAATAAACTTATGTAAACTTATGTATTTAAGTTATTTTTATGCATTCATATATTCGATAAAAAAAGAATCCCAGAAGAACTGTAAATAATATATTATATAAATAAAGTTTATTAAAGGTATCAATTTAAAAAACAAACCGTTATTCTCTAGTTATAACTCATTTTATATAAATACACACATATATACATAGATGTATGTATACACGCACACACTCTCTTTCTGCACGCATTTGGCGCGATATGAAAATGTTTTGAAAATATCGATCTAAAGATTATTATTATTATTATTATTATTATTATTATTATTATTATTATTATTATTATTATTATTATTCAGTAGTTTTATATTTATAGCGTGCTTTCACTTCACTACCGAGCGCAGCTCTGTGTGCCTTGGGTATGTGCTGTGATTTGTTGTGATGCTCTGATGGTTATTGTATGGAAAGTGTTTGCGTAGGATGTGTGCAGTGCCTAGTAGTGCAATTTTTCTGTATGTTATATGTGTTTGTACGTCCTGGTGTTTTTGTTATGTATTTGTCTGACTATTTTTTATCATGCCTAATGCACCTACTATGATAGGAATTGTTTCTGTTTTCAGATTCCACATTCTAGTTACCCTATTTCAAGTCTTTGTATTTTG
>NW_021829659.1:12500-22500 GCF_006345805.1 Octopus sinensis | reverse complement strand
AACCCGAGGGAAGTAAGTATGTGCAACATTGTTGCAAAGAAGTGAAAATAATGGCAACGAAAAAAGCGCACGAGCAATTGGCTGATAGGTGGAAGGAGAAACCTGCACGGCAAATATGTGACCCGCAGCAAACAAGCTGATGTTGACCA
The DNA here is from genome assembly GCF_006345805.1 of Octopus sinensis. Taxonomy (NCBI): domain Eukaryota; kingdom Metazoa; phylum Mollusca; class Cephalopoda; order Octopoda; family Octopodidae; genus Octopus; species Octopus sinensis. Next base: position 22,351 of record NW_021829659.1, on the reverse strand, counting down.
AAGCAAACCCATCAGTGGCTACGAGCTCAGGGCTAAAAGCAGAGAGCGAAGGTTTCATCCTGGCTGCTCAAGATCAAAGCCTATTAACCCGGAACTACCAGGCCAATGTGATGAAAAATGGAGCAGACCCAAAATGCCGATTCTGCAACGACATGATTGAAACAGTGGACCACCTAATCTCTGGATGTAAAGTCTTAGCACAGTGGAGTATAAATTAAGACATGACAGAGTTGGCCAATATCTCCACTGGCTAATAAGTCGGCATTACAATATCAAAACTGCCGACAATGGTATAATCACCACCCTGAGGCTGTAACTGAAGGAGAAAATGTAACCATTCTGTGGGACTTTCCAGTACATACAGACCGAACCATCAAGGCCAATAAACCAGGTATTGTTGTGAAAGACCAAAACAATAAAGTTTGCTTATTGATCGACATGAGCATCCCCTGTGATCATAATATCTCAGCGAAAGAGTTTGACAAGCTCAGAAAATATAAAGACCTACTCATTGAAATTGAGAAAATGTGGCATCTCAAGGCGGTTACAATACCATGATCGTAGGAGCACTAGGAATGATCAAGAAGGGAACCGAAAATTATATGAGAATGATCCCTGGCTTACCATCCCTGCAAGAAGTGCAAAAGATTGTCTTAACTGGTACATCACACGTATTGAGAAGAGCATTGTCGATGTGAGAACTGTTGCTGCTCATGTATTTTAATTTAACTTAAAAAAAATTTTTTTTTAAATGAACGAACTACTGAGTTTGGTTTAATGGCCTACCAATATATACTCTGAGTTTCTTTGCCCTAGGAGTCGGGAAGACACTCGGCAAGAAATGGAAGCAAATTTGAAAGAAGAAAAAAAAAGTAAAAATAATAATAATAATAATAATAATAATAATAATAATAATAATAATAATAATAATAATAATAATAGTGGGGAAGCATCATAACCGTGTGTTGAGAGGGATTCTTTGGGGTTTGAATAATTCACCTCTGGAAACATGGGTGTTTCGTTCAACATCCTTAAACAACCCTTATTCAGAGACCTTTCGAGTGGGATGGGTTACTCGACCTGAAGAAAATTCTAACTGGGCCCTACCTGCAAGGTCATGTGCTGTTTATCTTCATATGAGATCACCATGTCGCGCACATATGGTTGTGATGCATGTGCCTAGTGTACCCTTATCAGACGGGTAGTCATGGTGGGTATACTGGGCATCGTATATTTTACCCCAGTGTCACTTTGATGGCATGCACTGCTCTCTCACTCAATAATAATAATAATAATATTAGGGAATATAATTCCAAACTTACAGGGAAAAATTTAATTTAGAAATACTAAATCAAATTTCACAAAATATTATATATATAAATTAGAAAAAAACCCCCACCTTTTATCAATTCAACAATTTTAATTATACCATATATAAAAAATTACATCATATAGAAAAAATTAAATACAAGATTCGTACATTCGTTTGACAACAACAGTACAGGAATCTCAAATGAATATCTGCTCACAAAAGGTGCAAAGGAAAGTGAATATTTTACGGCACTTTTCGATAATCAGATTGAAAATTTTATTTGTGAGAGACTAAAGATTATTTTAGCATTTGTACTTATTTAAAATAGGGGTGTAAAAATTACCCTTAAGAAAAACAGATATTTTTAGATTTTTGCTCGTTAATCAAAGACATTCATGTAGCCCTTTCCTGCCGTTTAAGGGCTAACATCCTGTCTGTATCTTTACATCTAAATTATTGATTACTAGCAGTATCGCCCGGCGTTGCTCGGGTTTGTAAGGGAAATAACTATATAAGCATTTTTAGAGAGTTACTTCCCTTATATAAACCGAGCAAAAAATGCATTAAAAAAACGAAAAAATGATGATATTTTTTTTTTAATCGTAGACTCATCGTAAACGCGCGCTAATACCCAGAAGGGCTCGATATGAATCACGACTATAAGATACCTGCTTTTGGTTAAACTTCACCGCAAAATGTGGGAGTAGTTAGGAATCTAAATCGGAGGAGACAGACTCTCACACAACTTCAGTTTTATATATAAAGATTATTTGTTGCAGGTACAGGTACAAGCTGGCAGAAAGTATTTGAGATGACCAAATACTCATTTAAAAGAAGTCCTATATATTTATACTGGGACAAACTGCCTATTGAAAAGGTAAGGAATTTTTGATATCTTTTGGAGCGTGGAAGCACGTAGCTTAGTGGTTAAGGTGTCCGCATCATGATCGTAAGATTGTGGTTTCGATTCCTGGACCGGGCGACGCATTGTGTTCTTGAGCAAAACACTTCATTTCACGTTGCTCCAGTCCACTCAGCTGGCAAAAATGAGTAACGCTGCGATGGACTGGCACCTGTGACGTCGCAACTCATTATATATATACATACAAGCGTAGGTATAGTGAGATTATTACACACATGTGAGTGAGAACACTTTGAGATATTTTTGGTATCTAACATATGTCAGATACTGCGAGCGCTGCTTCTGATTGGTCAATCCATGGTGATGACCCGAGGTCACGGTGACGCCATACTTTTGTCATTATAAGTTACAACTAAACTTCATTCATTACTTTCACGAGCAGGTAGAATGTAGCCATGTAATTAAACAAACATACTATCTTTTTATACCAGATATCACTTAAAGTCATATACACATAAACTATAAACATTTCTGGTGGTAATTCAATTTTTTGTTGCCAAAAATATCACAACATATTTCGTCTGCTCGTTGATACTCTTGCAGTGCAGGTAGATCTATCAACAATGTGGCTACTGTTGTCGATACCAAGGTGAATGGTTTTGTTAAATATGGTCGTTTATTCGTGTGTAATAAATAAAATACCAAACTCATTCCCTATGGATACCGTATTTATTACAACGAGTGGCTTGTAAACGTATCTAACGAGCGAAAGCGAGGTTAGATACGTTTACAAGCCACTCGTTGTAATAAATACGGTATCCATAGGGAATGAGTTTGGTATTCTCTATTTAGTAGACATGAGTTACAGAAAGACGGAAAGAGATTATGAGAAGGTTCTGTCTCAGCAAAGAAAAGTGTTTGTCTTGTGTTTTGAATGGAAGAAGTACAAGGAAGAAATTTAGGTCGAAGTTCAAAAATATGTTGATGGGACAGCAAAGATAAAAATGTTCTTACATAGAGACGGCAAAAGTAAGAATGTTCTTATCAGGGTATGAAGTTAAACTCTACCAGGGTCTGAAGGACTTGCTGGACCTACCTAGACGTGTGAACAGCTCCAGCATCTGGCCAGAAAGTACAATCCCTTAATGCTTAAGGCGGCGAGCTGACCGAAACGTGAAATGCCTAGCGGTATTTCGTATGCCGTTACGTTCTGAGTTCAAATTCCGCCGAGGTCGACTTTGCCTTTCATCCTTTCGGGATCGATAAATAAAGTACCAGTTACGCACTAGGGTCGCTATAATCGACTTAATCCGATTGTCTGTCCTTGTTTGTCCCCTCTCTGTTTAGCCCCTTGTGGGTAGTAAAGAAATAAGAAAGTACAATCCCTCTGACATCCGTTCCACACGTCCGTTCCCCTCATAGTCGTGACCAAACAAGGAGGATGTTCAAAAGCCCCGCTTCTTCACGTGACATCACTTACCCCTTACATCCGGTCCCGATGTCTCCCTTTATTCATCCACGGAATATCAATATCAGACTGAGTTGGGATTGATTCTTGCTGCTTTTATCTTTTGCTTTTTTTCTGATTTTTCTACTTCTCACGGATGCAACGAATCTTTTACAAAGACTCCGAAATCCTAACTTATTAGTTACTAGCAGTATCGCCCGGCGTTGCTCGGGTTTGTAAGGGAAATAACTATATAAGCATTTTTAGAGAGTTATAGCCAAAAAATAGCAAAAAATGGAAAAAAAATGACGGTAAATTTTTTTTTAAATCGTTGACTCATCGTAGACATTTTTAGAGAGTTACTTCCCTTATATAATAGGAAAAAAAAAATGCATTAAAATGGAAAAAAAAATGATGGTCAATTTTTTTTTAAATCGTTGACTCATCGTAGACATTTTTAGCGAAAAAATGCATTAAAATGGAAAAAAATGATGGTAAATTTTTTTTTAAATCGTTGACTCATCGTAGACATTTTTAGAGAGTTACTTCCCTTATAGAATAGCGGGAAAAAATGCATTAAAATGGAAAAAAAATGACGGTAAATTTTCTTTTTAAATCGTTGACTCATCGTAGACATTTTTAGAGAGTTACTTCCCTTATATAATAGCGAAAAAATGCATTAAAATGGAAAAAAATGATGGTAAATTTTTTTTTAATCGTTGACTCATCGTAGACATTTTTAGAGAGTTACTTCCCTTATATAATAACGAAAAAATGCATTAAAATGGTAAAAAATGATGGTAAATTTTTTTTAAATCGTAGACTCATCGTAGACGCGCGCTAATACCCAGAAGGGCTCGATATGAATCACGACTATAAGATACCCGGTTTTGGTTAAACTGCACCGCAAAATGTGGGAGTAGTTAGGAATCTAAATCGTAGGAGACAGACACACAAACTTTCTTTTATATATAAACTAGCAGTATCGCCCGGCGTTGCTCGGGTTTGTAAGGGAAATAATTATATAAGCATTTTTAGAGAGTTATAGCCAAAAAATAGCAAAAAAAATGCATTAAAATGGAAAAAAAATGATGGTAATTTTTTTTTAAATCGTTGACTCATCGTAGACATTTTTAGAGAGTTACTTCCTTATAGAATAGCGGGAAAAATGCAAAATACAAAAAAAAAAAAAATGATGGTAAATTTTTATTAAATCGTTGACTCATCGTAGACGCGCGCTAATACCCAGAAGGGCTCGATATGAATCACGACTATAAGATACCCGGTTTTGGTTAAACTGCACCGCAAAATGTGGGAGTAGTTAGGAATCTAAATCGTAGGAGACAGACACTCACACAACCTCACTTTTATATATAAGGATTATTCCGATTTTCTGTCTTATTAGTCACCTGTGTTTTTTCTCCTCAATCCAAATTCTTTCGCTCCCCTTATCTTAATCTTGCACTTTTTCAATTGCTATTTTGCATTCCATCCTCTCACCTTCGTTCCTTCTCTCTCTTTCTTTCTTTCTTTCTTTCTTTCTTTATTTTTTCTTTCTCTTTTTTTCCTTTCTTTCTTCGTTTCTTTTTTTCTTTCTTTCTTTTTTTCCTTTCTTTTTTTTTATCTTTTTATCTTTCTTTCTTTTTTCCTTTCTTTCTTTCTTTCTATCTTTCTTTCTTTTTTCTTTCTTACATTCTTTTTTCTTTCTTTCTTTCTATCTTCCTTTCTTTTTTCTTTCTTTCTTTCTATCTTTCTTTCCTTCTTTCTATCTTCCTTTCTTTTTTCTTTCTTTCTTTCTATCTTTCTTTCTTTCTTTCTATCTTACTTTCTTTTTTCTTTCTTTCTTTCTATCTTTCTTTCCTTCTTTCTATCTTCCTTTCTTTTTTCTTTCTTTCTTTCTATCTTTCTTTCTTTCTTTCTTTCTTTCTTTTTCCTTTCTTTCTATCTTTCTTTCTTTCTTTCTTCCTTTCTGTCTTCCTTTCTTTCTTTCTTCCTTTCTTTCGTTCTCTCTTCATATCTTTTTCCTTTCTTTCTTTCTTTCTTTCTTCCTTTGTTTCTTTCTCCTTTCTTTCTTCCTTTCTTTCGTTCTCTCTTCATATCTTTTTCCTTTCTTTCTTTTTCCTTTCTTTCTTTCTTTCTTTCTTCCTTTCTTTCTTTCTCCTTTCTTTCTTCCTTTCTTTCGTTCTCTCTTCATATCTTTTTCCTTTCTTTCTTTCTTTCTTTCTTCCTTTCTTTCTTTCTCCTTTCTTTCTTCCTTTCTTTCGTTCTCTCTTCATATCTTTTTCCTTTCTTTCTTTTTCCTTTCTTTCTTTCTTTCTTTTCTTCTGTCTTTCTTTCTTTCTTGTTTCCTGTCTTTCTTCCTTCCTTTCTTTCTTTCTTTCTTTCTTTCTTCTTTCTTCCTTTCTTTCTATCTTTCTTTCTTTCTTACTTTCTTTCTTTCTTCCTTCCTTCTTTCTTTCTTTCTTTTTTTCTTCTGTCTTTCTTTCTTTCTTGTTTCCTGTCTTTCTTCCTTCCTTTCTTTCTTTCTTTCTTTCTTTCTTTCTTTCTTCCTTTCTTTCTATCTTTCTTTCTTTCTTACTTTCTTTCTTTCTTCCTTCCTTCCTTCCTTCCTTTCTTTCTTTCTTCTTTTCTTCTGTCTTTCTTTCTTTCTTGTTTCCTGTCTTCTTCTTCCTTTCTTTCTTTCTTTCTTTTTTTCTTTCTTTCCTTCTTTCTTTTTTATTTCTTTCTTTCGTTCTCTGTCTCCCTCTCTCTCTCTCTCTCTCCCTCTTTCTATCTCTCTCTCTTTCTATCTATCTGTCTCTCACTCCCTCTCTCTATCTCTCTCTACCTTCTCTAATTTTTCCTCTCTTTTGCTCTGACACTCTCTCACTCTCAAACTCTCACTCTTCCCCCATCCACCCCACTGTTCTCTCCCTCTCCTTCTCTCCCGCCTACTCTCTTCCCTATATCACATCATAACCTCCTCCTTTCTCGTCATACCACTCTATCTTCCCTCTTTTACTCTCTCTCTCTCTCTCTTTTACTTGTTTCAGTCATTTGACTGCGGCCATGCTGGAGCACCGCCTTTAATCGAGCAACTCGACCCCGGGACTTATTCTTTGTAAGCCCAGTACTTATTCTATCGGTCTCTTTTGCCGAACCGCTAAGTGACGGGGACGTAAACATACCAGCATCGGTTGTCAAGCAATGCTAGGGGGACAAACACAGACACACAAACACACACATACATATATATATATATATATAATATATAAATATATATATATATATATATATATATATATACGACAGGCTTCTTTCAGTTTCCGTCTACAAATCCACTCACAAGGCATTGGTCAGCCCGGGGCTATAAAAGAAGGCACTTGCCCAAGGTGCCACGCAGTGGGACTGAACCGGAACCATTGGTTGGTTAGCAAGCTACTTACCACACAGCCACTCCTACGCCTATATATATATATATACATATATACGACAGGCTTCTTTCAGTTTCCGTCTACCAAATCCATTCACAAGGCATTGGTCAGCCCGGGGCTATAGAAGAAGACACTTGCCCAAGGTGCCACGCAGTGGGACTGAACCCGAACCATGTGGGTGGTTAGCAAGCTACTTACACACAGCCACTCCTACGCCTATTATATATATATAATATACATATATACGACAGGCTTCTTTCAGTTTCCGTCTACCAAATCCACTCACAAGGCATGGTCAGCCCGGGGCTATAGAAGAAGACACTTGCCCAAGGTGTGTCACGCAGTGGGACTGAACCCGGAACCATGTGGTTGGTTAGCAAGCTACTTACCACACAGCCACTCCTACGCCTATATATATAATATATACATATATACGACAGGCTTCTTTCAGTTTCCGTCTACCAAATCCACTCACAAGGCATTGGTCAGCCCGGGGCTATAGAAGAAGACACTTGCCCAAGGTGTCACGCAGTGGGACTGAACCCGGAACCATGTGGTTGGTTAGCAAGCTACTTACCACACAGCCACTCCTACGCCTATATATATATATATATACATATATACGACAGGCTTCTTTCAGTTTCCGTCTACCAAATCCATTCACAAGGCATTGGTCAGCCCGGGGCTATAGAAGAAGACACTTGCCCAAGGTGCCACGCAGTGGGACTGAACCCGGAACCATGTGGTTGGTTAGCAAGCTACTTACCACACAGCCACTCCTACGCCTATATATATATATATACATATATACGACAGGCTTCTTTCAGTTTCCGTCTACCAAATCCACTCACAAGGCATTGGTCAGCCCGGGGCTACAGTGGAAGACACTTGCTCAAGGTGCCACGCAGTGGGACTGAACCCGGAACCATGTGGTTGGTTAGCAAGCTACTTACCACACAGCCACTCCTGCGCCTATATATATATATATACATATATACGACAGGCTTCTTTCAGTTTCCGTCTACCAAATCCACTCACAAGTCTTTGGTCGGCTAGGGGCTATAGAAGAAGACACTTGCCCAAGGTGCCACGCAGTGGGACTGAACCGGAACCATGTGGTTGGTTAGCAAGCTACTTACCACACAGCCACTCCTGCGCCTATATATATAATATACATATATACGACAGGCTTCTTCAGTTTCCGTCTACCAAATCCACTCACAAGTCTTTGGTCGGCTAGGGGCTATAGAAGAAGACACTTGCCCAAGGTGCCACGCAGTGGGACTGAACCCGGAACCATGTGGTTGGTTAGCAAGCTACTTACCACACAGCCACTCCTACGCCTATAATATATATATACATATATACGATAGGCTTCTTTCAGTTTCCGTCTACCAAATCCACTCACAAGGCATTGGTCAGCCCGGGGCTATAGAAGAAGACACTTGCCAAAGGTGCCACGCAGTGGGACTGAACCCGGAACCATGTGGTTGGTTAGCAAGCTACTTACCACACAGCCACTCCTGCGCCTATATATATATATATACATATATACGACAGGCTTCTTTCAGTTTCCGTCTACCAAATCCACTCACAAGTCTTTGGTCGGCTAGGGGCTATAGAAGAAGACACTTGCCCAAGGTGCCACGCAGTGGGACTGAACCCGGAACCATGTGGTTGGTTAGCAAGCTACTTACCACACAGCCACTCCTGCGCCTTCTTATATTCTTTACAGATCAGTAAACTTACTATTTGCAGGTTAAATTTCATCTGATTAAAAAGGACCATGAACGTGCATTCATTTTCAACGGAACAGGGACAAATTCTACATCATGGTTCCAGAAAGACAAAGTCCTTATAAATCCACAGACGGAATGGGTTCTACGGACCCTCACATTCAATGAGAAGTATATATTCTTTTTTTTCTTTTCTTTTACTTGTTTCAGTCATTTGACTGTGGCCATGCTGGAGCACCGCCTTTAATCGAGCAAATCGACCCCGGGACTTATTCTTTTGTAAGCCCAGTACTTATTCTATCGGTCTCTTTTGCTGAACCGCTAACTTTACTCTTTTACTTGTTTCAGTCATTTGACTGCGGCCATGCTGGAGCACCGCCTTTAATCGAGCAAATCGACCCCGGGACTTATTCTTTTGTAAGCCCAGTACTTATTCTATCGGTCTCTTTTTGCCGAACCGCTAAGTGACGGGGACATAAACACACCAGCATCGGTTGTCAAGCAATGCTAGGAGGACAAACACAGATACAAAAACATACACACACACATATATATACATATATGCGACGGGCTTCTTTCAGTTTCCGTCTACCAAATCCACTCACAAGGCATTGGTCGGCCCGAGGCTATAGTAGAAGACACTTGCCCAAGGTGCCACGCAGTGGGACAGAACCCGGAACCATGTGGTTGGTAAGCAAGCTACTTACCACACAGCCACTCCTGCGCCTATCATTGGTCGATGTGGTTCGACAAACACTCAGTCTAGGAAGGGAATATGACAGGATTGTCATGGTTGTAATGCCTTTGATATGCATAAGATCTGGTCATCAAATCTAAGTAGAGACTTCAAACTTGAAATCTTCAAAGCCACAGTTGAACCAATTCTACTATATGGCTCAGAAACCTGGATGTTATCAAAGAAGCTTGAGAGGCGGTTGGATGGAACTTCATCATCTGGAAAAGATTTTCTAACTAGAAAGGGTATGGCCTGGTCAGCTTGTAATGATATGCATAAGATCTGGTCATCAAATCTAAGTAGAGACTTCAAATTTGAAATCTTCAAAGCCACAGTCGAACCAAT
>NW_021829659.1:5000-7500 GCF_006345805.1 Octopus sinensis | reverse complement strand
ACGTTTGCATTATGTTATATATACAATAATAATAAAGGACCTTACCGTATACATTTTTACAAACCAAGGACGTTATAAAGGTTTAGGTTTTTCAGAGGTACAGCTCCCTAAAAATCCTCTGCGTATTATACACAAGGTTTAGGTTTTTCAGAGGTACCCCCTAAAAATCCTCTGCGTATTATACACAAGGTTTAGGTTTTTCAGAGGTACAGCCCCCTAAAAATCTTTATTAAACGTTATTACTGTTATTTCTTTATTTTCTGCAAACAAAATGCACAAAAAAGCTACACGTTTGCATTATGTTATATATACAATAATAATAAAGGACCTTACCGTATACAGTTTTACAAACCAAGGACCTTATAAAGGTTTAGGTTTTTCAGAGGTACAGCCCCTAAAAATCTTTATTAAACGTTATTACTGTTATTTCTTTATTTTCTGCAAACAAAATGCACAAAAAAGCTACACGTTTTCATTATGTTATATATACAATAATAATAAAGGACCTTACCGTATACAGTTTTACAAACCAAGGACCTTATAAAGGTTTAGGTTTTTCAGAGGTACAGCCCCTAAAAATCTTTATTAAAACGTTTATACTGTTATTTCTTTATTTTCTGCAACAAAATGCACAAAAAAAGCTACACGTTTGCATTTGTTATATATACAATAATAATAAAGGACCTTACCGTATACAGTTTTACAAACCAAGGACCTTATAAAGGTTTAGGTTTTTCAGAGGTACAGCCCCCTAAAAATCTTTATTAAACGTTATTACTGTTATTTCTTTATTTTCTGCAAACAAAATGCACAAAAAAGCTACACCTTTGCATTATGTTATATATACAATAATAATAAAGGACCTTACCGTATACAGTTTTACAAACCACGGACGGTATAAAGGTTTAGGTTTTTCAGAGGTACAGCTCCCTAAAATTCCCTTGTGTATTATACTCAAGAGCGGACTATACTTGAGGATTTATGGTACTTACCTTCTGAATGTAATTTTTAAAGAGTGATTATTTTTGTTGTTTCTTTACTTCTGAACTTTTTTTCTCTGTAACCAGGTTATTCTTTCCATTGTTGTTAAATAAAACATTTTTTTGTCTGAGAAAAAGACTCATCTGTCATATTTTCTAAAACATTTGCTTCTTCTCTGTTTCGACGCAAACAAATAAAATTAATGTCAGATGGCTGATTCCAGTGTAAGAAATCTTGTTTTGAAGGCGGCGAGCCGGCAGAAACGTTAGCACGCCGGGCGAAATGCGTAGCCGTATTTTGTCTGCCGTTGCGTTCTGGGTTCAAATTCCGCCGAGGTCGACTTTGCCTTTCATCCTTTCGGGGTCGATTAAATAAGTACCAGTTACGCACTAGGGTAAATGTAATCGACTTAATCCATTTGTCTGTCCTTGTTTGTCCTCTCTGTGTTTAGCACCTTGTGGGTAGTAAAGAAATAAGAAATCTTGTTTTGCAACTGACCCAATCAACGATTAAAAGAACTTCTACAACTTTCATACAAAGATCTGTGAACTACACAACTATCCATCTTTCAAACAAGAGCTTCCCGTCTGCACAATATCTCCTGCTTTGACTTGGAAACGCGCTGGTGTTCGGTTCTGATTCAATGCTTTTCACAGAGATCTCGTTATGGCAGCATACAATGTTGTTTGTTCCTTCTCGAGCCATGACTGGCTCATAAGGGCCGGTTTCCCGGTTTCCTTGGCATATAGGTTCCCCACCGGGACGGGACGCCGGTCCGTCGCAGGTGAGCTGCAAGATGCAGGAGGAAAGAGTGAGAGAAAGTTGTGGTGAAAGAGTCAGCAGAAGTTTCGCCATCACCTTCTGCCGGAGCCGCTTGGAGCTTAGGTGTTTCGCTCATAAACACACACACATGCCGCCCAGTCTGAGATTCGAACCCACGATCCCTCGACTGCGAGCCCGCTGCTCTAACCACTAGGCCATGTGCCTCCACAGTATACTATGAGTTACAAGCGAAAGGCGCCTGCTGACGTTCTTCGCCCCATAAATATTGCTTAAATCTCGAAATCCATCATCGACACGAACCACAAATTTGTCCAGAGTTTTGTCTTCACCTCCAAAAGGTAGAACAACGCATCGACTAAACAGAGAACATATTTTATTTCATATTCGAAGATTAAATATCGACTGTGCTGACCGGATCCTCACTTATCTCTTTGAAGATTATGTAAAACCATTTTTTGTCATTTTACATTCTGTTCTGAACCGTGAAATGTCTTGGACACTTAATGGATCTTTTCGGTTTGAACGGCGGTTTTTTCTAGCGGTGTCATATGAAATTGTCACCCATAATTATGACCCTTCTGTTTTAAGGTTAGGGGGAATGTAAATAAACCCGATCTGTTTCTTAAACAAGGGACATATTCATACGGCACAGAATGTTTTTTACCCCAATAGACGTCATTGATTGGTTGAAATTGCAGAAACTGAAGAAAAAACCAATAAATATCTTACAAACTAT
>NW_021829658.1:0-27388 GCF_006345805.1 Octopus sinensis | reverse complement strand
CATGCGCACGCACATATACACAACTCTATCACGAACGCATGCGTGTCTCCTACTTTCCAATTTACACACAATTTCTGTAAGGTGATATATCTATATATAAAACTCAATTGCAATATTATCATCGATCTAGTCCGCTATACATCAGCAAATTGTATGATGTGGGCGTACTACTGCGTGGCTTTATATATATATATAATATATATATATGTGTGTGTACATATATGTATATAGGTAGATATGCATATGCATTTCAATGCATACATAAATATCTATGTAATAATATAGTCATACATACTTTTAACGTGTCACAGAACTCTTACTTCCTTCTTATCTCTCTCTTTCTCACAACTTCTTTATATATATTAATTGTAAATTTTCATTTTAATGGTATATATATCAAATATATAATCAAAATAAGCAACAAGGATATCCAAAGGTAGTGTAGTATAGAAGATGCCTTTAACTTAAGTACCATATTCATCTGAATCTAAATTTTTGCTGAACTTATATCAACGACAATATGAGTCTTTGAAGACAGTTGCTCCATTTAAATACCAAAATAATATATAAATATATATATATATTATAACAATTATTTTGCTCCCAAATTTGAATTCGCCGTAAATCCAAAATTTTATTTCGGTATTTAAATGGAGCAACTGTCTTCAAAGACTCATATTGTCGTTGGTTGCTCGAAATGGGGAGTAGATAGACAGATGAAATGTCATTCTTTGTATTATTTATCCTTTATTTTTTTCGTTATTTGCGTATCTAACTAATTTGTTTTCGTATTTCCTGTTGTTTACTGTTGGTGATATCCTGTACATACACTCACTCACACACATATATTCTTTTAATGTTTTCCAAATCGCTAAGTAACGGGGACGTAAACTCACCAACATCGGTTGTCAAGCAATGATGGAGACGAAACAGAGACGCATAAACACACACACACACACACGCACACGACAAATTTCTATCAGTTTCCGCCTGCCAAATCAACTCACAAGGCTATGGTGGGGCCAAGGCTATCGTAGAAGACACTTGCCCAAGGTGCCACAGAGTGGGACTGAACTTGGAACCATGCCGTTGGGAAAGAAACTTCTAAACACACAGCCACTCAGGTCACGGAAAATAAATAGATACAAACGTATATTTATATACAACATTTAACAAATATATATACACTCACGCATACATGAATATATATAAATATATATATATATATATGATTAGAAAGAAATTGCTAACTCACATACGGTTGTTGTTGTGACAAACATTCAGAAATTTGTTCTCTATTTGTCAATAGTAATTCAATAATCTAATCTGAAATGACAAAGTGATATACAATGCATTGTGGGATTAGGTTACACAGTATGTAAGTAATATATAAGGCTTAAGTATCATTTTGATATCTTATCACAGATGTGTTGTGACAATCATAAAATTTATCCTCTGTATTTCATCGACCTCTCCCGATATGAATTACATGCATATATATATATTATATATATAATATATATATATATACATACATAATATATATGATTATATATATATATGTATGTGTATGTGTATATATATATTATACATACACAAATATATTTCTGTTGTGTGTATATATCTATATCTGTCTATCTATATATATATATACATATATGTGTATATAAATGAAAATATATATATATATAGAAAGAGAGAGAAAGAATGCTATACATACATAAACATACATGCATGCATTCATACATACATACATACTTACATACTTACATTCATACATACATACATACACACATACCTGAATACACAAAACGACAAGATCACATAAATATTACTATATACATGGGTGTGCGTGCTTCTTTCTGTATATTTATGCACATATATGTATATATATATATACATTATTATTGTTCTTATCATCATCATCATCGTCAATATTATTATTATTTGTACTATAAATATTTACAGAATTATGTGGCTCTCATAGAAATCTCTTCTATGGACTCGGCTACCAGCCTCATGGTAATCGAATAGAGAATTGTAATGCAGAGTTCGGTGCAGCTGCAATCAGGAAGAGCTGGATGATGAAATTGTTTCTTGATGATTATATTAACCATAAAATTTTAGGAGCTATGAGAGTTGAATTTATTTACTTAACCACTTGACCCGCTAAGGATTCGAAATTTTGGGGGGCACGGGACTTCTGGAGCCCAGTTATGAACTCATTGGCATACAGCTAATCAGAGCTCAGCTATCAAACTAATTTACGAACGCATAACATGTGGTGGGCGATAAGAAAAGGTCACTTGTGTAAGGAATGACCATGCTTTTCTCTTTTAATAATGCCTCTTGCTCTTGTTCTTGTTTCAATCATGGCTGCCTCTGCGTAGTTATTTATGTTGTTGTTTACTTTGAGAGGTTTGCTAGCACATCTTCTACCCATATGTTTCCCATCCATATTTTTACCATATAGGTCCCTAACAAAATCCGATAATAGGTATAGATATAACTCTATCTAATTGCTTGTTTCCTTCGAATATCACGCATAACTTGGTGATCGGTCAACTTACAACACCGTTCTTCATCTTCAGTTTACATGGTAGAGTGTGTTTGTTAACTTGATTGGTTGTATGCAAGTGAGTTAATTACTGGGATCCGGAACTCTCGTGGGAAAAAAAATTGCACTAAGTATTGCGATCGTTTCTTAGACTTCTTCGTATAAGAATAATTTCAGGGTATAATAAAATGTTTACACATAGGCAATATTATGCATGAAACGCGTTATGCAATCCAATTATTTATTCTGAAATCAATGCGAGCAAGAAATGCTAACTCACCAAAATATCAGGAAATCTTGGTTACAGCAACGATTCATCTTTTAGGGGAGTCCCCTAAGGAACTGAACTGAGACCATTACTGTTCGTGGTAGCTCTGTCAGTCATGCCATCAGCTATACTGTCACCCATCATCAACAAATATATTATCACTCAAGGACCCGGATAACATCCTAAAAGTACAGAATCTTCTTAATACAATATACGTGTGTATCAGTCAGCTGATGAAAGTAACATGCCGTCACTTCTGAGGAGTTTGAAGCACCCCGCTTTCGGTTCACAACCAAATTTCAATCATAATATATGGGAATAGTGAAAGGTACCTCACCATGCTGCAAGAAAAAATCTGGCCAGTAACTGAGAGAATATCGAAGATTTTATTTTTATACAACATTGCACTCTTCCATATTTTGCTATTGTTGCTCGTGAATGACTGAATGCCCACTTCCCTGGGAGATGTTTGCCCGGGCAGAAGCCCTGATTTAATATCCAGCGACTTATTTCTTCGGGGTTGGTTAAAAGAGCAAGTCTACTCTACCAAACCAACGACTTTGGGAAAACCTGAAAGGCGAATACGAGAATCTATGTCTTCCATCCGGCAGACGTTCCTTATGAAATCATTTGATGCAGTTTCTGGACAGCTTCAGAAGCTGATGGCGAATGCTGGTACCTATATCGAATTTTAAATAAAACTCCATGAAATAAACTTTCTTCTCATATTTAATGTTTCTAAAAATGATACTCTTTCTCTTTTTACTCTTTATTTGTTTCAGTCAGTTGACAGTAGCCATGCTGGAGCACCGCCTTTAGTCGAGCAAATCGACCCCAGGACTTATTCTTTGTAAGCTTAGTACTTATTCTATCGGTCCCTTTTGCCGAAACGCTAGGTTACGGGGACGTAAACACCAGCATCGGTTGTCAAGCAATGTTGGTGGGAGACAAACACAGACACACAAAGATACACACACACACACACACACACATATATATGTATGTATATATACATACAGCCTACTCACTACTTACCACACACAACCAATCCGACGGCTATTATAGTTAAATAAATTATATGTATTTTAAAATCGGGCGTTACTTTTCAATCACCCTGTATATTGCTGTTTGCAAGCAGCATGCTTCAAACAATGTGTTGTCTTGGTTTCAGTTCCATTTCGCAGAATCTTGGACATGTTGCTTCTATTATGGAGCCTCTGAAATCAAAAAAACTTGTGAGCCGATTTGGTAGACGAAAGCTGAAAAAAATCCGGTGTCTGCGAGTGCGTGTCCGTGTTGTGAGTGTTTGTGCATGAATGCATCTAAGAGCGTATGTTTGCGGGGCGGGGGATGCGTGTGTGCGTGTATGATTGCATTAGTGTTTGTAATCTAATATCGCTTGAAAACGGTGTTGGATTATTTCCATCCCCGCCTGGTAAAGTGAACCATGGAATAAATACCAGGCTTTAAAATGATCTACTGGTGATGATTTGACCGTCTAAGAACATCCAGGCGATGCCCCAGAAATACCACGATCCATTGACAGAAACAAGCAGACAGAATTAATCGATATACAATATAGATAAACCTACAATTATTTCAAGGTAACCCATCAGCTGAGCTTTTTGCGATTATGCAAATACTTCACTGTTCTCTCACGCATACAAACATGCATACCTACATACATACACATGCATGTCTGTGCGCGCGAGCGTGTACGCATAAATCTGCTCATGCGAGCATAGAAATTCACAGTTAATGAAGAATTCAGTGTTAAAACTAGTATATGTAAATTTTATTCACCGTTTCCTTAGAATGTGACTCAGTTATTTGATCTTTCGTTTCTTCGGAGCAAACGGAAGTGGAAATATCCTGGCCATTTTGTTCGGAAATAGTGAATATTAGAAACATCCACACATGAATAAATACATACCTATATGCATACATAGATACATTCTGATATACTTACATATTTATATGTATGTGTATATTTATGCATGTATATATATATATCTATATATATATGTATGTGTGTAAATATATGTATATATTGTATATATGAATATGTGTATATATACATATATATATCAGTATATATATCTCTCTCTCTCTCTCTCTCTATATATATATATATATATATATATAATATATATATATATATATCGTTTTGGATTTGGTTTGCAAGATTCTTTATGCGAGTTCGTATGTTGAAGCATATTCTATTGCGTCTGGGGAGAGTCATTTTCTTTTTGTGTCTTATAATTTAAACCACTCAGCGGTAAAATTTCCACTTGTTTTTATTTTTATTTTCCTAAAATTTTCGTTGCGTCTTGCAACCATTTCAAAAGTCAAGACTATTGAAAAGGTTGTCAGTAGTAAAAGGTTGCAAGATGCAACGAAAATTTTAGAAAGATACAAATAAGAAATAAATGGGAATTTTACCGGTGAATAGCTTAAATTAAAAAGAACAAAAAGAAAATGACCCTTCCCAGACACAAAGAATAGTATATATATTATTCTAAGACACTGAACGAGAAAAATTCAATGATAGTACTCTAGAGTAAAGATAGTTGCCAACATAATGTGGCAGTTCTGATTAGGACGAATGCAACTGTTATTTAGCCCGAAGAAACATCGTTTCCAGCTGGCTATCGACGCACTATTTGCGTCCTTATTTTTCGAACAGAGATTTAGAAATAATTCTTTTTATATTTATGAAATCAGCGACTGTGTGTCAATTTGAAAAGTATATATTTCGAAGAAGAATCTAAGGTCACCATCTCTAGCCTAGCATTTATTCTGTGTTGATGAAGTGAAATAACTCACAAACCACTGGCACACACATATTTCTTTGAACTGAGTGGGGACACTAATCTTTCAGACAAACAAGAAAATCACACACGTCTACAAATATGTTGAAGCATTCAAAATATATAAATGCAACACATAAAAATAAATATTTATCTCTTGAATCGGTCCTTATTTAGCAGAAGGAAATCGTGACTTATTTGGGCAACCAGATTAAGCACACAATAAAATATCTAGTCTACGATACTGCCTCGCATGCATGAAATCGTCTTTCCAAATGAAAAAAAACACCCAAAAAAAAACCAATCTGTCGAAATAACAGAAAACTGTTTTAAAATTTTTAATACTTTATTTTAATAAATGACACCAGATGGTTGCGTATTAATATCTAGGAGAGGTAAGTTTTAATATAGGATTTAAAGTTTCCCATGATCTCAGCACAACTCATCGTAACGGATATGATCTGAAGCTCAATCCAAATAATACTTGCATATACACACACATACCAACACACGCGAGAACAGGTGTGTGTGTGTTGCATTACTTTCTTAATTTATTGGTTGTTTAAGGTGGCGAGCTGGTAGACACGTTAGTACGCTGGGTGAAATGCTCAGTAGTATTTCGTCTGCCGTTACGTTCTGAATTCAAATACCGCCGAGGTCAAACTTTGCCTTTCATCCTTTCGGGGTCGATAAATTAAATACCAGTTACGCACTGGAGTCGATGTAATTGACTTAATCCGTTTGTCTGTCCTTGTTTTTCCTCTCTGTGTTTATTCCCTGGCGGATAGTAAAGAAATAGGTATATCTTCTGTCTTTACGTTCTGAGTTCAAATTCCACCAAGGTCGACTTTTCCTTTCATCTTTTCGGTGTCGATTAAATAAGTACCAGTTACGCACTGCGGTAGATATAACCGACTTAAACCGTTTCTCAGTCCTTGTTTATTCTCTCTGTGTTTAGCCCCTTGTGGGTAGTAAAGAAATATGAACTTCGTCTGCCGCTACGTTCTGAGTTCAAATTCCGCCGAGGTCGACTTTGCCTTTCATCCTTTCGGGGTCGATTAAATAAGTACCAGCTACGCACTGGGGTCGATATAATCGACTTAATCCGTTTGCTTGTCCTTGTTGGTCCCCTCTATGTTTAGCCCCTTGAGGGTAGTAAAGAGAAATAGGTATTTCGTCTGGCATTGCGTTTTGAGTGCAAATTCTAATAATAATATCTAAATTAATAATGTTTGAATATTCATTCATTTATAATTATAATATCTATATATATATATATATATATATATATAGTATTATATATATATATATAATATAGATATATATATATATGATATATATATTATATATATATATATATATGTATATATATATATATATATGTATATAATTATATATATATATATATATATATATATATATTATAATACATATATATAATATGTATATATATATAGAGAGAGAGTAGCTGTATCAAACTCAATTCTTCACCAAGTGCCACATATTAGACGAGGTTCGTCGTAATAACAGTGTAGCACAAAACGGCGGTGCATCAGCATGGCCGCAGCTCTGTGCTGAACTAGAAGAAAAAAAAAATATATATATGTATGTATATACACAAACACACACTCCATATATATATAGTCTATCTATATTATATAATATATATATATATATATATCTATATATATATATATATATATATATATTTTATATAGTATATATATATATATATATATAAGAGTTGTCCTCATGATAGATCGCTCGACACTACAATATTTTTTTTTTCTCTCTATGTTTATTTCTGCATTCCTTTTTGTCGAAGAACATAGGCTCGAAAAGTAAAAACCTTTCTCTCCCCCCGAGCGTTAAACTAATACACACCCGTCTTCGTCTTTTCATTTTTTGGTAAATTCTCACTATACATATACTTTTATACTCTTATTCTTTTTACTTGCTTCTGTCATTTGACAGTGGCCATGCTGGAGCACCGCTTTTAGTCGAACACATGGACCTCAGCTTTTATTCTTTGTAAGCCTAGTACATGTTCTATCGGTTGTTTTGCCGAATCGCTAAGTTTTGGTGACGTGAACACACACATATGGGTTGTCAAGCGATGCTGGTGACACAAACACATACATCTATATATAGGCGAGCTTCTTTCTATTTCCATCTCCCAAATTCACTCGCAATTAGAATACAATTGCTCAAGGTGCCACACAATGGGACTGAACCCAGAACCATGTGGCCGGGAAGCAAGCTTCTTAATTCACAGCCGCACATCCGTCTTTATATACACATATGTATATGTGTGTGCGTGTGTGTGTGTCTGTGTGTGTGTGCTTATGTGTGTGTTTATTTTTCCCACAAAGTACTTGATAACAGGTATCCGTTTCTTCATGTCCCCGTAATTTAATGGTTCGGCATATAGACACCCGAAACAATAAGTACCATATTTGAAAAAGAAAAATATAACATAAAATTCTTTAAAATGTTGCCACAGCATAGGCGCTGTCTAATGAGTGAAACGGGTAGAAGATACACACACACTCACACACACACACACACACACACACACTCACACGCACGCACGCACACACACACACACACACACACACACACACACACACACACACCACACACACACAATTTCCAGAATTAGATACAGAACGCCCAACCGAAATCGGGCATGTATAAAGTTCTACAAATTATATTTGGGTGTATATTTCAAATGTTTTCACTTTGGGGTGCTGAGGACGGAAATTCCTGTGCGGTTATTAAATTTCAGCAGCCAATTTACCGGTAAAAGAACATATTTGTTATTTAAAATTAAATAATACGGGTAGAAATTGATATTAATAAATTAAAACCATTGGCTTAGCATATTTAAAAAATCGGAAAATTAAAATTTGCGTTACATAAAAATTTAAGGGGTGGACACCTAATATGCTAAACATAGACATCAAATCGCCATTTCCAAGAAGCCTGTGTTCTCAAGAAAAGCGACGGACTACATAAAGTTAATCCAAACATGAAAACACAAAGAGAAAACACAAGTATAGTGCTAGTGGACGCTCAGGAAAGGAAAGAAAGAAGGATGATTTAACGTTTCGAGCGGAGCTCTTCGTCAGAAAATTAGGAAAAGGAAGATCCAAGGAGGGGAGACGGAAAAAAAATTGCCAACGCAGTCATATTATATCATTATACACACACACACATATATATATGTGTATATATATATATATATATAATTTCAACATTGAGGGCAAATTTATTAATTATTAATCAATTTCACCAAGTGTTCAGTATGCAAAGGGACCATTCAAGGCGAATTCAAATTATTACATTATATAAAAGGGCTTAGTAAATAAATTACTTTGCCGCATACTGAACTCATTAGAATAGCAGCTAAAAAAATTTTTTTAAACTATTTCTAATACTTAAAGAAAATCTCTCTCTATATAGTGTTTGCTTAATTCAACTCACAAAACTTTTGTGAGTTGAATTAAGCAACACTATATATGAGAGAGATTTTCTTTAGTATTAGAAATAGTTTTTAAAAATTTTTTAGCTGCTATTTCTAATGAGTTCAGTATGGCGGCAAAGTAATTTATTTTACTAAGCCTTTTATATAATGTAAAAAAAAAATATATATATATATATATATATATATATATATATATATATATATATAAATACACGCACGCATAGACAACACACACACACACACACACATATATATAGATCTATATATATATATATATATATATATATATATACATAAGTGTGTGTGTATATATAAATCATATATCGATCGTAGCTCTTCTATAAACAGAAATATGATACACCCGCTTATATGCATATATGTGTGTGTGTGCACCCATACGCACACACGCATAAGCAACTACACACACACTCGAAGAAAGACAATGAGAGAGTATGACAGGTAACGTGAGAGAGGACGACTGAAAAATGTAAAAGCGTAGCATACACATAATAACGTAGAACTAACACACACTAAGCACAATCGCAGGAAGAGCAAACGATTTTTCTCTCATGACCCTCTTATTAATTTATTTTTTCTCTCTGTGTTTGCCAACAATAACTACCCAGGTTATCTTGGAATAGAAAATAAAAGACATGGTCACGCATGAGTGAAATTAACTATAAGGGGATACTATCGGTACCCGTAATAAAAATCACCTACCCACGCCAACACCCGGCCACCTAAGTTACTATATTGCTTTTATTTATTTGTTTATCAACCAGAACATACTTATTATAAAATCCCTTTTATCGGCCTTACTCCGGTTACAATTCTTCAAACAAACTCTCCATCCCTTCACTCTGCCGATTACTTACCTATGTGTGTATACGAATGTATGTATGTATGTTTGTATATATTTATATATGATGTTTGTATATATGTATGTATGTTTGTATGTATATATGCATGTATGTATACATGCATGTATTAGTTATATTGTATGTATGTATGTATGTGTACCAAGAAAGTGTTAATATTTGAACGCGTGTTTATGTATGTGCGTTTGCGCGTGTTTATATATATATATTATGTAGTGTATGTATGTATGTAAATGTATGTATGTGTGATGTCTACATGTGAGTGTATGAGTGTAGCCTCTCTCTCTCCCTATATATATATATATATATATATATATATATCTATATATATATATATAAGACAGATAGATATAGATATATATGTTATATATATATGTTTTGTGTGTATGTTTGTGTGTGTATGCATTTATGTGTATGACATATATATGTGTGTCTCTATGTACGCATATATTTTTCACCACACACGCACCCACACACCTGTACACACGCACGCACACACACACACACACACACACATAGTTGTTTATTTTTCTTCTTCCAACTTTTTCTTTATTGATATCTTTGTGTTCACTGTTTTTCTTTGTGCTTGGTTCATGTTAAATATAGACTTTTATGCATGTAAACATGAATCTTGCTGGGTTTATTGCCAATTCTTCTCCACGGGGTGCTAGAGTACCCGAGCCTTGTCAACGAGGTGTAACTCCAGGTTACTGAACAACATCTCGACGCACAGAAATAGTCGAACTACTTCCTCAACCACTATTTCGTACTTCTGGCGTATTCTGTTTTCTTTTTCTATCCATGTTGTATGACATAAAGTGACAAAAGAACGTAAGAATACCTCACACGAATATATCCACACGCATTTTTGGATGACACTCGCAAATAAATATATGAGAGTGATTGCGTACGTATATGGGTGTATATGCATGTAACAGGAGTGTATATAGTTATATATATATATATATATATATATATAATAATATATATTGCTTGAGCCGTCACCTGTTTGATGGAATCGTGAGGCTCCATTTTACAATCTGACGGCGCCCATCTATACCAAACATTAATCCAACAATAAATCTGGTTACTCCCGTCAAAACGCTACCACGTGCGTAAAGTGCAAAGCATCAGCACACTAGTCTCACGTGTGCACACACACACCAGACGTATACGCAAGCGCAAGCGTCAGACATGTACATGTGCGCACAAACCAGATATGTGTGTGTATGTGCGCGTGTGTGCGTATCAGTGGGTGCGTGCGTTTGTGCGTGTGTGCGTGTGCGTGCGAGTCTGTGTATGTGTGTGAGAGAGAGTGTGTGTATGTGTGTGTGTGTGCGTGTGTGCGTGTGAAGGTCTCACAAATATGAGGTAGTAAGTTCGATTCCCGGATTGGGCTATGTGCTGTGCTCTTGAGCAAGATACTTTATTTCATATTCCTCCAATTTACTCAGCTGTAGAAATGAGTTGCAACGTAACTGGTGCCAAGGTGGATCGTCCCTTGCCTTTGCTTTGGATACCATCAGTGGCGTGGTGAGGGAAGCCGTTATGCATGAGGGACCTCTGGTCTTCTACAACCTTGCCCAGAGCTGTGATTTTGACTTTCTAGGTGCAAGCCTTTGAGCATTCATATCGGTAGGGGGTCTTAACCCTTATTCATATATGCATCCCACTCCCACATACCCCACCCTACCTCCATATCCTCAAGCGAAGCTCAAACCCCACCCTCGCATCCCCACACCATAACAGCACAACACACACACCACATCACCCCCGCACACACTAGCACTGACCACTTTCCAGCACTCATACCATCATCCACACACCCATACATTACAGACATACACACACACGCACACGCCCACACGTCGAAGTCACCAGCCCCTATCCACACGCACACACACACACTCTCACATATACACACGCATATTGGGATCACCAATACTTTATTACCTCCCTTTCTTCCTAGCTCTCCTTTCCAACTAACGTTGTCCAGCCAGTCACCATGAGTGACTGCATTGTAGATTTCTACCTTTCAATACTGAAATTGATGATCGTTTAAATTTTGGTAGGCAATTCGCCAATATCAACCCTCTCGATTACAGAACCATCATGAACGCTAAAATGTCAATCTTGATTCATGTTGATTCCTGTCGGTGAAGAAAGAGGGCGATCCATTGTTTGATATAACTATGGGGAGTTACGACGGAGCCACGGACGCTGAATCGTTGGGTTATTTAACTTGGATGCACTGAAGAAGCGCACCCCCCCCCCCACATAGTTTGGCCCCTGTTAGGGTTGACAGTCTGATAACATTGAGCCATATGAACGGCCATACATCATTAAGTTTAGGAAAGACTTGGCAAAGACCTTCAAATAATTCGGCTTACGCGTCACAATTATCACTAACCTGACCATGGTCGAATTTTTAGATGCAGCCCTAAACCGAAAAACAGACAAATACTACACATATAAGATACCAGATTAGGACATTGTGTACTGCCATAGATACTCAAACTACCTTCCCTTCTGAACGTGGAAACCTTGTTTGAGTCATCGAATTTTAAACTTTTAGCGGATAGGCAAGTCTTCAGAAAGAGCGAGCACTGAAATCACTGAGAAATTAACACATATGCTTCCAACATTAGCACTGCTTTTAATTCGTTATTGAATTTAATCTTACGTATACATCGCCGTAGCATGCCAACGGATAGTTTTTGCCCTATTTACATGTAGTTATAGACTGGCGATCCGATTCCTTCCCGGCTCGATTCAAGTACGTGATGTTGACAAACTACAGAAATTGAAAAATAACGGTATGAATAACTCGTGAATTCGGGCAGAGGTGAGCTATCTCGCCTGTCTATGACTTTCAGATGTTTTAGCACACGATGATATGAGAGTGTCGTTATCCAGGCGCTATTAGGAGGTGAACCGGTGAACAAGCAAAATATATAGATTGAGTGTGTGCTGTTGATAATATGTTTGTATGTATGTATGCATGACTGGATGCGCTCGAGCGGGACAATTATACCATTTAGGCTTTTTTTATTGTTTATTGCTTCTAGTTTTCTTAGTCTTTCACTTTCTTTATTCTTATATACACATGACTTCCTCTCTCTCTTTCACTCTCTCTCTCTCTTTTCCCCCTTTCTCTGTATCTGTCTGTCTCTGCCTATGTATCTGTCAGTCTGCCTCTCGCTCAACCGTTTTCCTTAAAAATATGTGATAACCAAGTTTTTTCTGAGGTACTAAGAGAATATTAGTCAAAGTTTTTACACTGTGTCAACCTATCATATCAAAATTACATGGACATTTTATATTCCAACTTCCATTCGGTTATACAAATATATACAATACGGTATGTACAATACAAATACAATATAATACAATACAAATATAACTACAAATACGATACAAATACAAATACAATACAATACAAATATGTACAATACAATATACATACTACGCTATTTCTTTCCTCATTAGAATTTAACAATTCAAGATAAAAGCAAGACAGCCACCTGGAGGGTTTATCATAAACGTACGATTCCATATATACATACATATAATAATATACATAATATGGTTAAAATACAGGAGTGTATGGCTGCAAAGATGAATTCATACATTCATTTACGCATGAATTTAGATATGAGTACCGAGGTATACACCGACATGAATACATATATTCGGAAATACATACATACATTTGTTTGCTTGCGACTACATATGTAAACAGTCTTATAAAGGTGTTTATGTTGCGGATGTATGACCACACATGAAGTAAAATGTTTGAAATGATAAATGAGAAAAATGACTACAAAGACGTTCTTTGTGCCGACTATCAAACACGTAAATACATACATACACATACATACATATATGTGTGTATGTGTATGTATATGTATATACATACATATATATATAAGCATAATAAGCTTTATATATATATATATATATATATTAATAAATAAAATAAAACATACGCATATATGTAAACATATATGTACGTACCTACCTCTACATGTACATATACACGCATATATGAGTACAGGACACCAAAAGGACGTCGAACACAATAAGAAACGAAAACATATACACAAACCAAAGGTACTGGACATTTTTTTAAAACAACAAAAAAATAGAGTACAGGACAATTAACACAAAGAAAAAAACCCTTCTTCAGTCGCTATAGTTTCATATATATATACATATATACATATATATAATATGGATACATATTTATTAATAAATATTAACATTTACTTTGTTTTTATCTTTTCATTATTATTATACGTTTGGTAAAAGTGATAAGCTGGCAGAAATGTTAGCACGCCGGACAAAATGCTTAATGTTATTTCGTCTGTGTTTTTATTCTCAGGTCCAATTAAACCATGGTAGACTTTACTTTTTCTCCTTTCGGTGTCGATAAAATAAGTACCAGTCAAGTACTGGGGTCGATGGAATCGAATCTTCCCTTCCACAAAAATTTCAGGCCTTGTGCCTTTATATATTGGAAAGGATTATTTACAGGCGTTGTTTTGATAGAATCGTGCTGTGTGGTAAGTAGCTTGCTTACCAGCCGCATGGTTCCGGGTTCATTCCCACTGCGTAACACCTTGGGTAAGTGTCTTCTACTATAGCCTCGGACGGACCAAAGCTTTGTGAGTGGATTTGGTAGACGGAAATTGAAAGAAGCCCGTCGTATATATGTATATATACATGTGCGTGCATATGTTTGTATGTCTGTGCTTGTCCCCCTCCCAACATCGCCTGACCACCGATGGTGGTGTATTTACGTCCATGTAACTTAGCGGTTCGGCAAAAGTGACCAATAGAATAAGTACTAGGCTTACAAAAAATAAGTCCTCGGATCGATTTGGTCGATTAAAGGCGGCACTCCAGCATGGCTGCAGTCAAATGACTGAAACAAGTAAAAGAGTAAAGAGTAAAGAGTATATCGAAAACACATTTTACATGATTGCACTTGAAGTTCAAATTGAGACCAGCTCAACCTTATTTCGCATCCTTTCAGGCTCGAGGAAATAATGCACCTGTGAACTAAGAAATGACTGACCAATACTTTTAATGTAGATGACCTCGAGGCTAAAATTGAGTCAGTTGTTTTTTTTTTTTGGGGGGGGGGTCCGTTATAGGATTGCGGTTTTACTACGGTGCGGTTTACAAGAGAGTCAATTAAATGGAGGCCAGTCCCTATTTATCGAGCATAGATATTCATCGATTTCTAAATAAAGGATCGCTTGGTAACAGGATATAAATGGACTCAAATAAGACCGGAGAACATCGGTTTACCTTGAGAAATATCGACTTGGATGCCATGGTCTCAAACACATACTAACACGCACGCACATATTTTTATGAATATATATATGGGTAGGTACACATCACTATACTATATATATATATATATATATATATATATATATATATATATATATATATATATATATATATATATATATATGAGAAAGTATTGTAGTTCTCCTGAAGTATTGTGTATTGTTTGTAAAGAATAAAAAGTTTTAAATGGTACAGCAATGCACTATAATATAAGAAAGATGAACTATATGCCTGTTGTAATTTCGTTACCTATTGTCCCATGATATTTCGGAATACAATTCGTTCTTCAGGTATTCTTAGATGGAATCGCTGCTATAATCGTTAAGTCTAATAACGGTCAATCACATTGTAATTTTCTTTGTTTAACGGTCATTTTCATAGCATTTTTTGATAGCCAGATAACTGAAGAGATGCCGGAGTGGGTTTCCGCCCTGACATTCGAAACTCGGAGTTTTATCATGGCTACTGAATAATTGTCACATA
The DNA here is from genome assembly GCF_006345805.1 of Octopus sinensis. NCBI lineage: Eukaryota > Metazoa > Mollusca > Cephalopoda > Octopoda > Octopodidae > Octopus > Octopus sinensis. The sequence goes on along the minus strand of NW_021829658.1, from coordinate 11,541 downwards.
TTATATTTAAAGAAACATTTCTCGATTTACATAATATCGAGGTCTCTTTCATTCTTTTGTGTTACCATTACTATATACATACATACATACATATATGTATATATATATATATATATATATATATATATATATATATTATATATATATATATATATATATATACGTTCCAATTGTGTGTGTGTATGACGACGAGATCGGATCAATAAGTATCCCAACTGTTACTATCGCAACGAAGCTAAAGCACGCAGAGTGAAGCCGCTTAGCAAAGATTGACAATGAACTCTGCTGTGCATGCGCACTAAGTTTTAACGTTCTAGCTCATTTCCGCTGTTTGCAGCAGTGCTTGTGTGTAGCGTATTGACTATGACAGAGTAAGATGTCATGGCGGTACCTGCCCAGACGTCTGCGCAAAGTTGCAGAAGGTGTACGGAGCGGAGTGTAAGAACCGCACACAAGTGTACGAGTAGTTCAGACTTTTAAAAGATGGCGGAAAAAATGTCGATATTGACGGACATTCTGGGAGATCCACAACCAGCAGTGAGAAAAACATCGCAGATATGGGTGCAGCTGTGAGGGGTATCGTCGCACCAGCCTTGAGATATCAGAGGATGTATCGATTAGATACGGTTCAGTTCAGTCCATTATTACTGACGATTTGGGTATGAGACGCGTGTCTGACAAGTTTTTGCCAAAATTGCTTTCTGATGACGAGAAAAGACACACGGATTTCAGTTGCACAAAATCTCTTGTCTAGAACGATGAAAACATTTTGAAAACCTTGCGTTGGCCTCTGAGCAAGTATCGCTAAGCGTCTGGCAAAATTTGAAGCAGATTCTCTCTCATGGTCAATGCGACGATCACACTTTACACACCTTACTTCTAAGCACTGATGTAAACAGCAGAAGTAAGCTAGTACGTTAAAACTTAGTTCACATGCACACCAAAGTTCAAGGTCAATCGCTTCCCAGCAGCGTATCTCTGCATACTTTAACCTCGTTACTGTGGCAACAATCCATATACTTATTCATCAGATACGTGTGTATGCATTCATACATACATACATACATACTACATACATACATACATACATACATACATACATACATACATACATACATGCATGCATATATCTTAATGGTGTGAAACTGAATAATACCCTCTGGTTGATAACTGATGAAGAATTAGGGATACTCTGGGTCTGTCTTTCGTCCATTTGTGCACTCAATATATCTTATACGTCTTTACTTGTCCTTCTTGCATTTACTATATATATATATTTCATTTATTAAGCAAAGGCACACAACGTCCCCTTGTTTTTATTAACAATAAGTTATTTATATATCCTTGCGATTCTATTTCTAACCATTCTCCTTTCACTTTTCTTGTCTCTTCCTTTCTGTTTATCCCTCTCTTTTGCCCTCTTCTATTTCTAGCCTTTCTCTGTCGCTCTCTCTTTCTATATCTCCCTCTCCTTTGTCTTTTTTCTCCTCTGCAGGCTGCTGACACTTGACCACTGGCCAGCCAAACTTTCTCTCTCTTCTTTTTTTACACCGGTAGCGCAGCTGACTGGTCCTAAATTCTCTGTGTCCCACTGGTACATATCTTGCTATTTTCTAATCCTTTACGATGTGCCTATCAGCGTTACCCAACATTTATGTCTTTTTGGCCCTGAGGCTATATTTTGCTAGTTTCATATTCAGTTCGAACTAGTCATTCGTCCGTGGTCTCAAATTACATTTATTCACTTTCGTATGTCCAGTTCTGTATTCTTGTTATACTTGTAATGTTTGATCTCGGCCCTATATACTCCGCAACTTTTGCGGGTGCCGCCAGCATGGGAGGCCCGTCAATCTTATGGTGCGAAACTGAGCAATATCATTTGGTTGATAACCGATGAAGAAATAGAGATCTTCTGTGCCTATCTTTCGTCCATTTCTGCACTCAAAATATGCTATATGTGTTTTACTTAGTTTGTGTATTTACAATTCAATTATATATATATATTATAATATTAGTGAGTAGGTTATTTTTACATATTATATATATATATTACACACACCACAGCAGCACACACACACACACACACACACACACACATATAATATATATATATATATTATATATATATATATATATTCGCCATGATAGATCGCTAGCCACTCTTCATTCTTTATTTTCTCTCCTTGCTTCTTTCTGTGTTCCTCTCTGTGGAAGAGCGTAGGCTCGAAACGTTAAAGTCTTTTTCACTTCCCGAGCGTTAAACTAATACACACACACAGAAACTGTATGCCAGCATGTATATACATGCGTTAACATACATTTGTATGTGTTGTGTGTATATTTACACGATTACAATCGGATACATGACCCGGGTACCCTATCCTATTAATCCCTCCACTTATTAGGTGCAAAGCCAAATAAAGGTAAAAATCCTATAACAATCAACAATGAAATCACTGTACCACTATCAGATTCCTTATGACCTTTCCCATAAAAAAATTATATCAAAGATCATCAGATCACAGGAAAATATAGCTAGGAGCGCCTTCCTCGTTTTATCATAAACATTTAATATGATTTGCAGTAATATATATGTTTAAAAAATGTATGTGTTTATATATATTATATATATATATGTGTGTGTGTTTGTTGTGTGTGTATGTTTGTATGTTGTATATGTATGTATATATATATATGAAAAGAGAGAGAGAGAGATAGGTGTAAATATATAATAATTATATATATATATATATATGTATATATATATACAACATACATGTGTGGTGTTTGTGTGCGTGCGTGTATGCGTATGTGTATATATATCTATATATGTATATATCTAAACATAGAGGTAGTGACAGATTAGAAGTAAATGAAATAAAATATATGATAAAAATATAAATAAGTAAAGAAAAATGAACAAAACAGTGGCAGGATGGCAGGATGTGAAAAGAATGTGAGGTATGAAATAATAGATAATGGCTTGAAATAAATAAGAGATTTGATTACTTAGGCTGGGTGTGATCTAGAATTTGATAGTTTAATATTATGAAATTAAAGACGTTTCTGTTAAATTATAATGTTGATGAGCAGTGAAATAGTATAAAATTTTAGGATTGAGAGTCAATAGTTGTGAGCTATATTTGCGTGATATAGGATATCACGGAATAGATATTCATATGTCCTTGCGCATGGAAATATTACTGAAATTAAGACGTGTGTTTATATAATGTGTGTATTTGTTTGTTGCTTGGTAATCTGTAGCTCAAAATTTTGGGCAAGGCCGGAAGTTTTTGGGGAGGGTGTTATTCGATTAGATCGACAGCAGTATGAAACTGGTACTTAATTTACCGACCCCGAAAGGATGAAAGGCAAAGTCGACCTCGGCGGAATTTGAACTCAGAACGTAACGGCAGACGAAATACCGCTCAGCATTTCGCCCAGCGTGCTAACGTTTCTGCCAGATCGCCTTCTTCTTCTTCTTCCTCTCCTTCTTCTTCTTCTGCTCCTCCTCATCCTCCTCCTCCTTCTTCTTCTTCTTCTTCTTCTTCTTCTTCTTCTTCTTCTTCTTCTTCTTCTTCTTCTTCTTCTTCTTCTTCTTCTTCTCTTCTTCTTCTTACATTTATTATTTTTCATACACACATAACAGATTAGTCTGTTGAAAAAGAAAATAACCTAAGTTAGGACTACAGTAAATACCCTTAGATGCCAAGAACCCTCTTAAATATCTAGCTATCCCAAATAACACTGTTTTCTGCAGCTGTATTATACTGGGTTTTGTGGCTATTTCCTCTATCCATCTGTTTAGATCTTTAGGGATATTTCCCAATGCACCTATAACTACTGGGACACATTTTACCCTCACTTACCATAGTCTCCATAATCAAATGGCTAGGTCCTGGTACTTTGCTATTTTATTCTATATCTCTTATACTAACCAGTATTGTGATGTACACTGAAGATATTGTGTGTACTGTGGGATTGTACTGTCTGAAAAAGTCACAACAATGACCTTAGGCAGCTAGCACTTTACGCAGTATACCCGCAGTTCCAAGAAAAGCCGACTTTTGCAATACACAATGAATGTACGGTATTTCTAAAGTGTCCTGTTGTTTCTTCATTGCTGGGTGATATTGAACCCAATGCTCCGATGACAGCAGGAGCAAACTGTGTCACTCTCGCAGCTGCCACTTCTTGGTGATCTCAGTTATCATGTCTCTATATTTATCAACCTTTTCTCTTTCTTTCATGATAGCATGCTGATCTGGCACTACCACGTCGACTATTAGGCACACTTGTTGTTCCACCTAAAGGTTACTATATCCAGCCTTCCGTGCTCTATTATTATTTTTTTTTTTATCATCAGCATCATTCTCATCATTATTTTTGTAATTAAGCTATTACATTCTAATTTCAATAGCAATAATCATATCTTGAGGTGTTGCGAGAGCAAGTCAACTTCTTTAAGTTTCGTGCTGAATACAAGTCAATACTCTCGTACAATTGGACAATGCGATTTTCGATTCCAGTATCTTGATTGTTGTGCCAAGTGCATCTTTTACATGAGGGAAAATTATTGTTTAAATCTTTCACAATCTCTTCAGCTTTCTGGCTAGGTCTTGATATTGCTCAATTATTTTCAATCTCTTTTTTTTTATCAATCTGGTATCATAGATAACTACAAATTTTCTGATTTTACCCCGTTTATTTTGTTTGTCCTTTGTAACCATATTTGGTCTTGCTTCAATAATATGGTCATTCTTTACGAGGAAATCTTAAAAGATCCTTTACAACTTATCCTCTAGCACAGCCTCCGTTTTGTGTTCATAACACTTGCCTTTTATTTGGAAGCCACATGCTCATCTAACATCCCAATGCACTCTTTGACCTATACCGTCATTACTGGGCCTATACTTTTCTACTGTTGGTTTACTACATTCAATCAACAGGTGATTGATACTTCCGCCTCCTTACCTGCAACTCGCTGTTTGTCTTTATCAGATTCGTCCTAATGGCTTGTTCCTGAATGATTATAATTAGCTCTTCAGTCTACATTTGGTTTCCATCCGCTCGTCGAAGCCGGTCTTCTTTGCAACATCTTCGGTTAGTAGTATGAATTGCCTATGCAATTCTCTTCATCTACTTTTTCTATTCTTCCTTTTATTCTTCGAGTTTCCTACTGTTTTAGTAAATTTCGGGATACGTCTATCCGCCAATAGTATTCATTCTTCACTTCGTACAACGTACTTTTCAACCCCGATATCGCAGTGCTAAGGATATTCTATCCTTTAGTAATCCTCTGCCTCCTTCCTTTCTTGTTAATTAGATTATCGTTATTGATTTTTAGTGTGGTGTACGTTGTGCATTGTGGGCACCTTCCTGGTGCTTCTATCTAAGTTCTGTTTTCGATTTTCACTCTTTTTCTTTTACACTTTTACTTGTTTCAGTCATTGGACTGCGGCCTTGAGGGAGCACCGCCTTTTGTAGAGCAAATCGATCCCAGGACTTATTCTTTGAACGCCTAGTACTTATTCTATCGGTCTCTTTTACCGAACCGCTAAGTTATGGGGACGTAAACACACCACCATCGGCTGTCAAGCGATGTTGGGGGACAAAAACACAAACATATGCACACACATACATATATATATATATATATATACATATACATATATACGACGGGCTTCTTTCAGTTTCCGTCTACCGAATCCATTCACAAGGAGCTGGCCAGAATGGAGCCGTCTCGAGTATAACCAGCCGAAACTGCAAAGAAAATCTGGAATTCGACTGACAAAAGGTCACTCCGAATAACCTGTCCTTGTTTTTTTTCTTGTTCCTTTTTTGTATCATCTAACTCACTGGATGTCTTGTCGCCGCCAGTTGCGTACTTGTCCCGTTTTTTGTATTTTGGGGGATATACAATTAGTGGCGTACGTACACTTTTCTCTCTTCTCTCTCTTTATAGATATATATATATATATATATATATATATATATCTATATATCTATATAATATATATATACAATAATATACATAATATAACGGGCTTCTTTCAGTTTCCGTCTACCGAATCCATTCACAAGGAGCTGGCCAGAATGGAGCCGTCTCGAGGATAACCCCCGAAACTGCAAAGAAAATCTGGAATTCGACTGACAAAAGGTCACTCCGAATAACCTGTCCTTGTTTTTTTTCTTGTTCCTTTTTTGTATCATCTAACTCACTGGATGTCTTGTCGCCGCCAGTTGCGTACTGTCCCGTTTTTTGTATTGGGGGATATACAATTAGTGGCGTACGTACACTTTTCTCTCTCTCTCTCTTTATATATATATATATATATAGATATATATATATATATATATATATATATATATATTCTATAGAGATAGAGAGAGAGAGAGAGAAACTAGATAGAAGGTAAAGAACAGAAAGATCAGGCAGAGAAGAGAGGAAGCTATTTAACACAAATTCAGTATAATATATTCGCATTGACAGTGAAAGCAGGGGGCTGCTTGGAGTGGTTGTAAACACGGAAGTGAGGTGGGTAGATATTGGAAATTACGGAAAGTGGTACAGTTCACACCACGGCCGAGCAAAGGTGCATGCTGCAGCGTTCATCACTGCCCACCTGTAAATTTAAGATTTAGTTAAAGAAGGAGGAAGAAGCATTAAACCGAATCTAACGAAAATCTGGCTTACTGTTTGAAGTGGTCTGTGAAAAAATGATTTCGGCTGAAGAATTTTACGATGTCAAAAAATATTTTTTAAGAAGTAGTGAAGAAAGTGATAGAGAAAGACATAGTTGTGGTAAAAAGGCAAAGGGACAGAAAAAGAGAGAGAGAGAGAGAAAGAGAGAGAGAGAGGAAATACACGTATTTCAAAAATAGGTTCAGTATTGTAGCAGTCATGGTGTTTCAAATAGCTTTCATATGATTATGAATGAAAAAAGTGTAAGTTTTAAGAATTTAAGCTTTAAACAAGGAATTTGAAGCGTTTTAAGTTAATCTGAATCTAAGAAGAAAAACTAGCTTACTGTTTGAATGTGCCTGTTAAAGTGTTGTGTTCTTGAGCAAAACATTCCCTCTCACCCTGTTCTGCGATCATTTCTACATCTGATGTGTGGTATAGCATGAATCTGTTCCCGCAACATCGATTTGATGGAGGGACAGCGCATACGTTTGAACAGTATAAACGAATCAGTCGCTCAGGTCTTTCGGCAAGAGCTGATCACTCATACATCATCTCTAACGGGAAAAATCTATCATCATCATCATCTCATCATCATCATCATCATCATCATCATCATCATCATCATCATCATCATCGTCGTCGTCGTCGTCGTCGTCATAATCATCATGATTACCACCACTATCACCATCATCATAATCATATCATAATGTTATTTTCTTTGTGATATTACTGCAGGGTTTACTTCTTTCTTCCTCTGTTTGCGCTGTTTATCACTTTCAATGAGCAGGTTTCGCAGAATTCCTCTTAGAAAATATTTATATTATTTTATTAAAAAAATAATTTTTGCTGTAAATACTACTTTGTTTGAATTATCTATTTTGTTTGTTTAACATGGCTACCGATGAAACTGGCAAGAAAGGCTAGCGTCTAGTAAACACGAACATTTTTATGTACTAATGAAATAGCGATTAAAAATAGAAACGACAACTGTATAAACACATTTATAAAGATCCATTTTTTTTTTACCAAACGAAAATGAAAACTTACATGGCATTAATAGGAGCTTCAACAATGGCTTGAACAAAATATTTCAACTTGTTCTTAGAGTTGCAAGACAAAGAAAATTTCTGGAAACCATTCCACTCTAGACAAAGGAAAACACGTGTAAGATGTATGAGCAATGATATAGGAAGAATTGATCCTTGCGTTAAGAATTTATTGGCGGAAGGATAAAAAGCAAGGTAGTAATGTTTAAAGAAAAAACAGAGGAGCTTTCATATGAGTTGGATGAAATCTTGTGTGGGGGCTCTTCTGCACAGTTGGCTACGATAAGACATATTGAACGTATGAAATTATGTCCTTTGTCTTTACGATGGTGTGGAGCTGCAGTGACTGGCCTAGTTTTAACCCGGAGAAGAAACACGTTGTTCATGACCGGAGCTTTTCTTATTCGCGTTAACTAGGGAAGTCTCGTCACCCATGTGGTATTGCGTGTGACGCAGAAGTAATGGTTAGGGATATATGTGGATATCCATTATTTAGTGGATCGCAGAGGCCACTGGTCGATAACAGAAATTTAATCCACTGACAGAACGAAATTGGACGTTAGAGAGTTGGTACAGGATAGAAAGACATTTATGGTAATAAAAATCACTTGAGATCCTTCAGAAGACGAAGAAAAACTGATAACAGTGTTCAGCAGACAGCACAGTAACAATAGCAGTGACTAACAACATGATACCAGCAGTAGATCTCATGGGCGGAATCCATAGCTGCCGCTACACTAGCAGTCGAGGTTATGGGAATGGCCGAAGCGGAAGCCAGATAAATTGACTCATTTAGCAACATTAATAACTGTCAAATGAAGAGATACCAATATTCTACCCGCAGGTACATAATCAGAGGCTAAGAGTACTACATCATACGGTGACGGAAAGCAAAAACAGAAGAGAAAAGTAGGAAATCAAGTAATGAAGTGAAATAGGACAAAATGTCTGGGTATGATCCAAGAAGAATTACAAGCAAGAGACAGGATGTCTTGCTCAAAGAGACACCCACTCCCCGAGAAAACCTAACTGTAATTGAACTTCGAAAGCACAAATCTAAATTAAATGAATTAATGCTGAATCTAAAAGGAGTTAAATCAAATTGTTTCTTGTGATAAGATCGATGCCGGGAACAAGGCACCCTAGATGAGTGATGGCTGAGAAACACAACCAGCCATCTATCAACCACTGAAATAACACGACCTAATGGGTCTTGAGCTGTACAAGAATTGGTAAACTTGCTAAGAATCAATGGGAGAATAATCAAAGTGAAACTTAATGAGAGTGTATGGCTGCTCTTCAACAATTGAGGCGGTCAACTTCTCATCTTCTATAAGTAAAGCAGTTATTGTATTTGATTTGTGTACCAGATTCTTAACTTGATTTAAAGCGAGTATTATACGTTCGCTTCACCTACGGTGTTTTGTGGCCAATGAAACAGTTTTTTAAAATATTGCGATACTTCACTGTATCACTAAACGCTCAGAGATCCATAACAGGCATGTGCTGCATTTTAAAAATTTATTTTAGGGATCTGAATCTGTGCCTATATACTACATTACATTAAGCGTGTTTCTGGGGCGGCTTCTGTTATATAGAGGATGTGTAATGTGAGTTGCATTATTTCGTTGCATTGTGATTATCTCTCTTATGTACGGCCACACTGTGCCAAAACATTACTTTAGCGAGTCGAAGTCTAAGATTGTGGTGTGTGCTTTGTGCTAAGTTAACGGGTTACAGCTGTGTACAATGTGTGTTATGCGATTTCCCAATGTCATAGTGCTGGGTTTTGTTATTATTATTATAACTAATACTATTTTTATTAAAAGTAAGAAAACTAATATTATTATCACTATTTTCGTCCTATTATTATTATTATTATTATTATTATTATTATTATCATTATTATTATTATTATTATTATTATTATTATTATTATTATCATTGTTTGTTGTTGTTGTTGTTTTTGTTATTATTACTCACAAGGCTGTGGATATGCACAAACATTAAATCGAAGCATAACGATTAAATCGACTGAGCACATCCCTTAAAATTTTGTGACGATGTGGTAAAAACAGAGATCACCATTATAGTTATCACATCGCTATGTCACTTGTGGTATGATATATTGATCCTCATGTACTTATATCGGATAATTTACTCTGGTATATATATATATATATATATATATATTTACACATACACACAGGCACAAACACCAACACGCGCACATGTATACTCACGCATACATATATGGTTATTACGAGAGGAGAAAGAAGCACCCACACAGGCACACACGCATTTATAAATATATATACATATCAAATGTATATGCGAATGACGTGTGTGTGTATATATGCATGCATGTGTATATATATATATGTATATTTAATCTGTGAGTTGATATATACACACATATATGTATACACATATGCACACGCGCACACACACGAAGATATATATCTGTAAACACACACACACACACCACTCACCTATATATAGTTAGATAGATTGATACGTACATATATATGTGAACATATATTTATTCACGCTTGCACACAATATATGTATATAGATGTGTATACATGTATCTATATGTAAATATCTTAGTATAAGAGTTGATAATATAATTATCAAATGATATATATGGAAACGTCTGTGTGTGTATATACATATATGTATGTATGATAATGTAAATATTATATACACATTCGCACACATACATACACACACACTTAAACACACATAAGCATATACACACACACATTACAGGAATAAGTGATTGTTGCTCCGTCGATATCGACGATGTGTATTACATTTATCCAATCAGCTCAAATTCTTTTGATACTGAATAATACAGTTAATGGTTGAGTATTCCGTAGTCACTTCTATGCTGAAAATAAAAGGTAGGGCTTATCTGTGCATAGATGAAGTTTGAGAAACGCAATTATTGGTAAATTTAATGATTCTGTCTTTTACACCATCCGATCATAATATTTGGGGTGACCTTAGTCGACGATCAGAGAAACTTGCCCAAGATACAACGAGTTTTAATCGAACAGGAATCACCAGGAATGAAAAAAGGATTTCTAAACAATATTTGATGCTTACACTCACATACATAAATGCATGTGCGGGTGTGAGCGTGCACGCTCAGAAACAATATGTATGTGATTATATACCGTGTTATCTATCTATCTATCTATCTATCTATCTATCTATCTATCTATCTATCTATCTATCTATCTATCTATCTATCTATCTATCTATCTATCTTTCTATCTATCTATCTATCTATCTATCTATCTATCTGTCTATCTAACTATCTATCTATCTATCTATCTATATATCTATCTATCTATCTATCTGTCTATCTAACTATCTATCTATCTATCTATCTATCTATCTATCTTTCTATCTATCAATATATGTATGTAGGTATGTATGTATGTATGTATGTTGTATGTATGTATCTATCTATCTATCTATCTACCTACATATCTCTATCTATCTACCTATGTATGTATCTAACTATCTCTGAGGTCTGTCTGCCTATCTGTATATATATATATATATATATATATATATATATATATATATATAAATATATATATATATATATACAACTGTGCATGTGCGTATATATATACGTATTAATACATACATATATATATATATATATACGTGCATAAATATAATATATAATATTATGAATACGCGCGAGCAAACACACATACACGCACACATATATCATTAATAAAGAATGTCATGGAAAGAGACATACACGTAATGTTATGTATAACTGCA
>NW_021829657.1:17500-31985 GCF_006345805.1 Octopus sinensis | reverse complement strand
ATATATATATATATATATATAATATATATATATATAAGCATGCAGCTTAGTGGTTAGGGTGTCAGCATCATGATCGTAAAATTCTGGTTTCGATTCCTGGATCCAGCGACGCGTTTCGCTCTTGAGCAAAACACTTCATTTCATGTTGCCCCAGTCCACTCAGCTGGCAAAAATAAGTAACACTGCGATGGACTGGTGTCCCGTCCAGCTGGGGAACACATAGACCATTGAAACCGGGAAACCGGGCCCATGAGCCTGGCTAGGCTTTAAAAGGGCACATTTTTTTATACGCACACACACACACACATACCAGAATAAGCCCACAAATGGGAAACAAGGTGGGAAAAAAACAGTACTCGACTACCGGAGGTAGAGTAATATGCTTTTATTATTAAAGCTGCAAAGTATCTATCTATCCATCTATCTATCTTTCCTCTCTCTCTCTCTCTCTCTCTCTATATATATATATATATATATATTATATAAATATATATGTGAAATAGAAGATGAATAATCTTGTTGCAGATTAATCTTCAATTCACTAAAAATATATATATATATATATATATATATATCATCATCATCATTTAACGTCCGTTTTCCATGCTAGCATGGGTTGGACAGTTCGACAGGGGTCTGGGAAGCCAGAAGGCTGCACCAGGCTCCAATGTGATCTGGCAGTGTTTCTACAGCTGGATGCCCTTCCTAACACCAACCACTCTGTGAGTGTAGTGGGTGATTTTTACAGGCCACCGGCACAGGGGCCAGAGGAGGCTGGCAACAGCCATGATCAGTAGTGCTTTTTACATGCCACCGGCATGGGTATCACATCTACAATTTCCATTTGATATTTATTTTGATGTTGATGTACTTGACTCAATAGGTCTCCTCAAGCACAGTAGGTCGCCCTATGCTCCAAGGTATGTACAGCAGGCCGTCCTGCGAGCCATGAACTCACTTCATTTGACAGGTCTCCGCAGTCACAGCACATCTCCAGAGGTCTTGGTCTTTCGTCATTGCCTCTGTGAGGCCCAACATTTGAAGATCATGCTTGACCACCTCATCCCATGTCTTCCTGGGTCTACCTCTACCCCAGATTCCTTGAACCGTTTGGGAGTGGCGCTTCTTCATACATATCTCCTCATCCATCCGTAGTACATGGCTATACCAATGCAAACGTCTCTCCCGCATGCCACAGCTCCCAGAACTTTCTCTAGCTTGTCCTTACTCCAGCTTCTATGCCTAGAAGGTCTGTAACAAAGGATCCTTGCTCTGAAAATTAGGACTTGATGAATAGTATATGGGGTCATTAAGCTTTTTACAGAGATGAATTCCGCTATGGGTTTAGCAATGCATTTAACACAGCGGTGGGGAAAAACATGTCTGTTTTCAACCTTCCCCTGTTTATTATCGTTGTCCAGACAACAACAGTGGACTTTTAACACCAACTGCCCATGGGAGCTCTTGCATAATGATGATCTTGGAGAAGATTTAGAGAAGAAATGACTGACATACAACGAAAATATGGAATCAAAAAGCTTCCAAATAAACTTTGCAGGGATTAAAGCAACTGTTGGGGAACTGGGTGTGTTTTGATCAGCAGAAAAGGAGCCAATAGGAATTCCATGTGGGGTAACTAGTAAAGCATGAATGTACAAAGTGTAGAGAGGGATTAGGGGCAGGCTAATAGGCAGGTGCATGTGGCAGTTGGTTTGAAGAAGACAGGTAAGAGAAATTCCTTCAATTGCTTTGGTTACTTAGGTGCTTGGTTACCTAGGTGACATAATTTGCAGGGCACACAGTTAGGGGCTAAAGTAAGTTTTGTTAGATACCCTTCAAGTACATCTCATTTATATACATACATACATCAAGCACACAACACATACACACATAGATAAAATGCAGCAACATATACACAATACATACATACATACATACATACATACATGTATATATATATGGGTGAGTGAACAAACAAAAGAAACGGCACTCAACACATTAATTGGGAATTACGTGTATTATTGAAATCAGTCTGAATATGCTGCACAGAGGCTATCTTCTTTGTGTAGCTTCGTTGGATTGCCTCAAGTTCTGAGATTAATTTGACACTGGTTGGTGACCATAGCTGAGAGCAATAGTCAAAATGGCTTCTTTACCACTGCAGATATAAAAACAGAGGCAATGATGATCGATTACATCAATATAAAGGAAGACGATGTAATAAGGGCTATAGATGAAATGAACCCAAACTCAGCTACTGGCCCTGATGGATTCCCAGCAAATAAAAGTATGTAAGCGAGTCCTAGCAAGACCACTGCAGTTCCTCTTTCAGAGCTTCCTTGCAACTGGCAAACTTCAAAGAAAACTAAAGGAGGGTAAAATATGCCCTATTCATAAAGGAGGTAGCAGAGCAGAGGCCAAAAACTACAGACCTATCTCTTTGACCTCACACATCAGCAAAGTCATGGAACAAATAGTCAGAAGAAAACTAATCACCTTCCTTGAAGAAAATGACTTGCTGCCTGACACCCAATATGGTTTCCAACCAGGAAGAAGCTCCTACAACACTATGACTGGGTGCTGAAACGACTGCTCAACCACTCAAATGTGGAAGTGATATATCTCAACTTTGCAAAGGCTTTTGATAAAGTCGATCATGGAATATGTCACAAACTGTGTGATCTCGGCATAGTTGGAAAATTGGGAGAATGGCTTCATGACTTTCTGAAGGATAGAAGTCAGGTGGTAGAAGCCAATGGGGCCACCGCCAAGACACACAAATAGTGAGCGGTGTTCCACAAGGCACTGTTTTGGGACCACTACTGTTCATAATGACCCTCTCAGACATGCCCTCAGCCACACAGAGAGCCATGATCACAAGTTATGCAGATGATACAAAAGTCTCACACCTAATACAGAACCCTGAAGACACTAAGCACCTGCAATGTGAGCTGGACGAAATATACAAATGGGCTGAAAAGAATAGCATGCAGTTTAATGCTGAAAAGTTTCAAGCCTTGTGCTATCAGCATGCAAAACTAAATGCAATACCCATTAAATACACTGGACCTAGAGGGATTGCAATACTAGAGGCACGGTCAATGTGAGACCTGAGTATTTACATGAGCAATGATGCATCCTTCCATGTGCATGTTGCTAAATTGGCAGGGCACCACTGCATAGTGCCAAGGACTCCAAATTTGCCATCAAGATGTAGGACAAGATACTGCAATAGCCTGGGCTTCAGAGGGCCACAGTTTTTTAATATCCCCCTGAAGGACCTGAGAGACCTGCATAGGGTGGATGAAGGAATCTTCAAAATAAAGCTGGACCTCTTACTGTCAAGTATCCTAGATGAACCAACTTCGCAGCAGGAGGTGCAAATGAGAGCAGCTGCATCAAACACCGTCATGCACCAAATGTCAACTAAAAATTATTCGAGAAGTAAAATTATGTAGCAACACCTAATGGTGGTGCCCCAGCATGGCCACAGCTTGTAAGCTGAAACTAGATCAAATCAGATCAAATATGTGTGTATATATATATGTGTGTGTGTGTATATATATATATATATATATATATATATAGATAGATAGATAGATATACACACACATATATATGTATGTATGTATTTATAGTTATATAAAACATAGCAACATATGCACAACACACACACACACATATATAGTATATATACAAGTATATCATCATCATCATAAGCACAGCAGCATACACACACACATACACATCAATATGCAAATACACACACCCTCAGTAAGGACAAAAAGACACTAAGATGATTTTCTCTTCTAAAACTTCACAGAATATCCTCTGTTTCTCCATTGGCGTGGTGGTGGTGGTGGTGAATGTATCTAGAGTGTAGTGTGTGTGTGTGTGTGTGTGTGTGCTGGTGGTGGTGGTGGTGATGACCAAAAACAATCATGACATTCATTCCAAATTCTTTAACAATTCACAGAGAAATGCTTTGTTCCAGCAACTTTTGTCTTCTGGGGATTATCCACACCTACTGCCTCTGCACCCTCAACCCTGCCATGCTGCGCCCACCACACACTAAACACACCATCCCCTACTCCAACACTTTATCCCCACCTCCCACTCTACTAAAAATATATAGTCAACTCAAAGTATGAAACCCCTTGAATGCTGGGACAAAAATCGTAACAAGGTTCCTGATCCTGCCCTTTATTTAAGGGCCATGGGATCTACTGTAATAAACAATTTGGGAGCAAACCTTTGAGCTTGGAAGTGGATGGGTGCAGCCGAATAAAACTTGTTTACAGGATTCAACAGAAAAAGTTGTTGAGACAAAGAGATAGGAAGAGCAGGGAGACAAGAATGCTCGACGTCTTCGACTGACAGTTGTAGTCCCAGGGGGAACCCAAGTAAACCAATTACAACATTAATACCAGGTAAATAATAATAACAATAATAATAAGCATGCCCTGGTGACAACAGGATCACTGTCAAAGAAGTAGAAAAAGTAAGTGAGAAATAGGAAGGTTGTGATCAATGAGGAGAGTAGACATGATAGAAACAGTAATTGGTGCCCTTGGAAGGGTCAGCATTCAACTCGCAACATGGCTGAGAAAGATCTGTGCCAGTGTGAAGGTAGAACACCAACAAAAATCAGCATTGCTAGGAACTGCAAGAATTCTTTGCAGGGTTCTTGAAGCATGATCAGTAAACAGGTATCACATTAGTCTGCCAGCAGTAGACAGCTGACCCCTTCCATCATATCCAGCAAAATAAGCTGAGTTTTAATCATATGATGATGATGATGATGATGATGATGATGATGATGATGATAATAATAATAATGATAATTAATTCTTTTATTGGCCACAAGGGCTAATGTAAATCAAAGCATTAAAGGACAACACAAGACAATATACAAAGGGTTTTACAAAAAAAAACATCCATGTAAACATTTGATAACAATAAAAACAATGTAACAAGTAAAAATCTCCCAATAGTGGGAGGCGCTTTAAAGGTTACTTGTAGAAAAACTCATAAAAGCCACAGGTGCCTGATCAACAAGGTAAGATCCCTTCTCCTTTTATTCTTTCTTTTTTTTTTTACAGGTGTATTCTCAGAATTGGTCCATCCATATTGACCATTCTTCCAACATTCACCCACCTTTCATTAAATTTGCTACAAGACAACACTTTCTTCTCACCCCTCACTTCACTTTTCAAGTGGAACTTGAAAAAGTTGACGAGGCCTTGGCCAAAGAGGAAAGTGTTTGACTTTAGCCCTTTCAAATGGGTCCACCATACTACTTCTTTCGCTATAGCCACCAAACAAATGAAAATTGCCATCCCCTCCGGTTTAAAGGAGGCTGGCAGGGCAATCTTCATTATGGATTCAGCTGACAGCCAGATCCATCCTACATGCAACATGATCTGATGCAGCACCAGGCAGTGGCTCTCATGGCTTCTGATCATAACTGATTGGAAATGTTATCATGTACATTGTTTTGTCTTGGTATAAAAGATGGCCTACAGCAAATATTCTGCTCAATACCACAGATTTGCTTGTCAGTTGTTTGACCATAACCAGTTGAGCATGTCCCTTTGTGGCTGACGATATGTGCATCTCTGACCACAAGCAGAAGTAGTGGGGGAGCATCATAGCCATGTGTCAAGAGGAATTCTTTGGGGTTTTGATAATTTACCTTTGGGAACATGGGTGATTCGTTCATCATCCTTAAACAAACCTTATTCAGGGACATTTTGAGCAAGATGGGCTACTCAACCTGAAGAAAATTCTAACTGGGCCCCACCTGCAAAATCATGCGCTATTTATCTTGATATGAGATCACCATGCTGCGCACATATGGTTGTGATGCATGTGCCTGGTGTACCCTTATCAGATTGATAGTTGTGATGGCTATAATGGGTTTCGTATATTTTACCCCAGTGTCACTTCAATGGCATGCACTGCTCTCTCACTCAATAATAATAATAATAATGGTTTCATATTTTGCCTCAAGGGCAGCAATTTTGGGGGAGGGGATGAGTCAATTACATCAACCCCAGTGTCCAAATAGTACTTATTTTATCGACTCTGAAAGGGTGAAAGGTAAAAAGTTGGCCTCAGCAGAATTTGAACTCAGATCAGAGTGACAGGTGAAATATTGCTAAGCATTTCGTCCAGTGTGCTAACGATTTTGCTAGCTCACCACCTTATTAGTAGTAGTAGTAGTAGTAGTAGTAGTAGTAATATGTGAAAAAAATCATTTGAGAGTCATAATTAGTGAATGCTCAAACTGGCCCAAAAGGAGTCTCCAAAAAAAAAATGCCACAACAAAGTAGCAATGTGAACACGTTGGGAGTTGTACAAGAAGTATGGACTAGAATGTTCCAAGTAATATGAGCAGCAACCTTTGCCAGTGGCAGAGAATGATCAGGTGAAACTCACATGGAATATGCCAGTATATACAGACAGGAAACTGCAGCATAACTGAGCAGATATCACTCTCCTATAGAAGAAAGTGCAAAGAATGGACCTGCGTCAAGGAAGCTACACGTAAGGACGAGAATATTGTGAAGACAGCGGACAAGAAAGGCAGGAAGTACCACAATTTAGGGCTGGAAGTGAAAAGAATCCATTGAACCTCAAAAGTGAGTGTGGTACCTCTTGTGATTGGTGCACTTGGAACCATCTCAAGGAGAGTAACATTCTGGCATGAAAAGGTGCAAATCTCAAACATCATAAGGAAGTCTCCAGTTGGCAGCAATGCTTTGAACAGCTCCTGTGTTGAGGAAAGAGTTATGTCTCTAAAGTGCAGGGCAGAGCTGAGACATGACACAGACGAAACAGGCCAAGTAGAAGTGAATAAAAAGAAGAAGAAGAGTTTCAAATTCTGGTACAAGGCCAGCAATTTTGGGGGAGGGGTTAAGTTGATTACCTCAACCCCAGTACACAACTGATACTTATTTTATCAACCCCAAAAGGATGAGAGGCAAAAATTAACCTCAGTGGAATAATAATAATAATAATAATTGCTTCAAATTTTGGCTAAAGGTCAGCAAATGAGGAGGCATGAGAAGTTGTTTCTATCAACCCCAGTCCTTGACTAATGGTTTCCGATTCTGACACAAGGCCAGCAATTTTGAAGGAAAGGATTTAGTCAATACTACTGACACCAGTATATGACTGGTACTTCATTCTATCAGCTCCAAAAGAATGAAAGGCAAAACTGACCTCAGCAAAATTTGAACTCAGAACATAAAGAGTCAGGATAAGTGTTGAAGGTGTTGTGTCTGACAATTCTGCCAAGGATGGAGGAAGAACTCAAGAAGAACTGCCGATCTGCTGCTCTGTGTAGACAGCAGAATATTCAATGGGGTACGAGTAAGGAGGATGGATTTAGCTGTTGGATGGATTACAGAAAGACCTTCTGACAGTTGCCCACTCAGCTGACTCCTGGAGTCAACGAGAAGATTAAACAGGTTTTTGGAGGAGAAAGCAATGGCAGAATGGGAAGCCGAACAATCGAAGAGATTACTGATGTCTGTGGAGGTCCTTGTCTTGGTGCCTTGTCTTAATACAGCATGTTTAATGGGATTCTCTTCAATATATGACAATAAGAAGGACAAGCAACTTTGGAAAAAAAGTTTGAGCAAAAGTGTTTGAGGATGTAATGTTTAGGGGTTGTAGTGTTTAGCAGTTGAAATGCTTAGGGGCAGCAACACCCAACAAGAAATTACTCAGACTGTCCAACCCATGCCAGCAGCGAAAGTGAATGTAAAACAATGATGATGATGATGTCAAACCAGCTTTTATTTATTCCCCAATTTTCTACAATGAAGGCTGCCATTTTCCTTGCACCTTAACCCTTTCATTACTGTATTTATTTTGAGATGCTCTGTGTTTCTTTCAACTATTTTAAATATAACAAAGAATTTACTAAAATAACTTAATTATCATTAATCTAGTGTTAGGAACGTAAATTGTGACTAAGGTTTGGTGGAATATTTTAATTCAAAACTTATGAAAACAAGACATTTTACCACAGAGCCAGAGCTGGGTTTTGGCCGGGTTAGTAACAAAAGGGTTAAACTATGGGGTTTGTGTTGGAAGGAAAAAATCTTCTCCAACACAAGGATCAATGTGTTAACAATGCAGCACTGAACACACACACACACACACACGTACGTGCACACACACACACACATGCACACATACACACACACACACACACACACAGAGAAATGTCAAAAAGGCAGTGACTGTGATGGCTGTGATGGCGGCAATGGCGGTGCAGGTGGTGGCAGTAGCAGTGGTGGAGATGGTGACAATGGTGGTGGTTATACAAAGTGAAGAAATGTGATTAGATCCTACAATGACCTTGGTACAATGAAAGGTCAACAATAGAAGTGATTACAATAACAATTCTGTCTCTCCTTGGGGGCAGGGATACATGTTTGTATGTGTGTGTGTGTGTGTGTGTGTGTGTGTGTGTGTGTATGTGAGTGTGTCTGTGTGTGTGTCTATGTGTGTGTGTGTGTGTGTGTGTATAGATATGTACCAAACAGAGAATTGAGTTGAGATGCTAATATAATGTTGTGTCACTTTCTCCACCCTGGATTGACAAACAACAAACCTGTCCTCTGTCTCTGGGTGGGTGGGTGTATACACTACCAGCCAACTACCACAAACACCATACAACACTGTACTGTTGTAAGAGATAGGCAGTGGTGGTGGGGGGATGGTAATGCAATGGTTGTGTAGTAGTATGGTGGTAAGTGAAGCATGAAAGTATTGGTGGTGGTGGAGGTAGAAATGGTGGTTGTGGTGGTGGAGGTGGCGAGGAATCAGAAATGTCACAAGTCAAAAAAACCTGCCTCAGGACAAGCAATTTGATCTTTTAACAGAGAAAACAAGTGAAGGTGGTGGTTGAGGGTTCAAGTTGGGATAGTTTCACCATCACAAAACATAAAGACTGTTGTCATCTACTGCAGTGGCGGCGGGGGGGGGGTTATGAAAAATGCAGAGAGGGAGGGAGGTGAAGAGTTTTTAATGACTTTCTGATCCCAAACCATGAAAGTGGCCCCAACAATGTTCTTGATGGGTGACCTGGGTTCAGTCAGGAATGAGGAGTCAGTTGAACAAAACAGGGGCCCAGACCTAGTACAATGTGGTTTACCTCACAACTGAATAAATCTACATTCATTCACATATGCTAAATGCATACACATACATATACACACACACACACGCATGCCCACATGCCTGCTAGTATGTTGATTAAAGCACATCCACCGTTTTCGGCAACCTGATGTTATCCACAGTTACCATATAATGGTTTCACTGGATCCACGTCAGAAACACAACAGCGCTTGTTGAAATGGAAGATGGGTTTGGTATGCATCTTTATTCAGCACAATGATCATTTCAACCCATCTTGCATGTCCCATGGGGTTAGGATATTGTGCATCTGGTTGCGTTGCATCAATCAGTGCAGGCTGGGTCACTTCAGGTACTTCAGGTGTAGGAAACAAATACATCCCACTAAATCTACTGAGATCTCCTTAGCATAGTGTTCTGGCTAGTTGTACACTGGTATTCTGACAAGGGGTATATATATATATATACAAAATTAAGAGGAATGACCACTAAAGTGGACACCTAATATGCTAAACATAGATGTCAAATCGCCATTCCTCTTAATTTTGTATGTAACAATTTTTAATCTTCAGATTTTTAAAATATGCTAAAACACTGGTTTTAACTGATTAATATAAATTTCTACCCTTATTATTTAATTTTATATATATAGATAGATAGATAGATAGATAGAGATATATTGAGAAAAAAAGTCATCAGAATTTTGGGAATAAATCCTCTTATTTCTTCATTATTATTGGCACTTTCGTTCCTTTCTCGAACTTGTCAAATTTTGTGAATGTACAAAGTTTGTTCATTTATATAAAACAGATGTTTGGGGGGGGGTTGTTTAGAAGAGAACATTGTTTTTGTTTCTTGGGGTGGGGTTCCATGACAATGGAGATGGATAGATAGAAATATATATAGATGGACAGAGGGACGGACAGAGGGATAGATAGACAGATAGATAGGTAGGTAGAGGGGAGAGAGAGAAAGGTATCCCCCTTCCTATTTACCATTTATTTATTTATTTATTTAGTCATTTACCATTGTATTATTGGAATAGGTTTAAGGATGGTGACCTCTTCAAAAAAAAAAAAACAGGTGCAGTTTGGTCAACACTGTTAGTCATTTTGCTTTCTTTCTCTCTTCCCCTTTTTCCTTCTTTTTGCCTCTTTCTTTCTCTCTTCCCCTTTTTCCTTCTTTTTGCCTCTTTCTTTCTCTCTTCCCCTTTTTCCTTCTTTTTGCCTCTTTC
The DNA here is from genome assembly GCF_006345805.1 of Octopus sinensis. Lineage (NCBI taxonomy): Eukaryota > Metazoa > Mollusca > Cephalopoda > Octopoda > Octopodidae > Octopus > Octopus sinensis. The sequence goes on along the minus strand of NW_021829657.1, from coordinate 21,598 downwards.
TTTCTCTCTTCCCCGTTTTCCTTCTTTTTGCCTCTTTCTTTCTCTCTTCCCCTTTTTCCTTCTTTTTGCCTCTTTCTTTCTCTCTTCCCCTTTTTCCTTCTTTTTGCCTCTTTCTTTCTCTTTCAGTTATATTTGGAAGACAAAATGTATTGTCTCCCCTTTTCTTTCAAACATCCAATTTTGGAGAGAATTTTTGGATGAAATGTAGTTCCATTGATTTATAAGAGACTGCGGATCATCCTGTGCACATTTGGAAAAGGGAAAAATTTTGAATTTTCCGTCGCTGCATATCTCCAGATATTTACTTAATGGAATCTTGCGTAATTCCTCTTGTCAGATATGTTACCTGTGGATTCTTGCACGTTGGCAGAGGGAATTATTTGTTTCGCCAATGTAACTTTCTTTGCAGTTTGGGCAGGTAATGCAATATATGAGGTTTTGTGTTTTGCAGTTCATATCTGCATTTATTTTGAAAAGGAATCCACTCTTGAATTTTATGTGGGAACCACTTTCCAAGTATTAGAAGTTGTTGATGTTGTTGCATGTTCCACATCTCCTATCTCCACATTCTTTTACTAAGAATTCTGATTCATTCTCTTGATTTGAATTCTACCCTTGTGAGGTGTATTTTTAAGATTTTTTGGTTGGTATTTCCAATTCTGTAAGGTGCTTTTGTCAATCAGATTTTTCATTTTGGGGCTTTGTAGGTGTATAGGTAAGTTCGATTTAATGATGTGAAAGATGGTTATTCCAGGACTGTGTGTGTTAATGAACGGAATCATGTTTTCATTAACTTTTTCCTTAGGTGTCCATAATTGGGTGGAGTTCAGTTTCATAGTCTTTTTAATTCCTTCATTATTTCTGCATTGTGAGGAAGCCTTGGAGTTCGGTGAGTTGGGTTTCCCGTATTTTCGGGTCAGTCACTCTAGCACAGATGCGTCTTGCCATGCTGCATGGGATGCTTCTTTTGATGTGTGATGGATGGCAGGAGTAGAAATTTAAATGTTGGTGTGTGTCAGTTTTTTTGTAAAATATGTCTGTTGTGACTGTGGAATTCTGTATTTTATGTGGATATCCAGGAAAAGTAGTTCATTGCAACTGGATTCTGTTGTGAATTTGATGTATGGGTGAAGTGTGTTCAGTATATTGTTAAATATATTTAGATCTTCATTTGATTTGTCTCAGAAGATGAAGCAATCACCAAGGAAACGTTTCCACTTTTTAATGATATATTTCTTATACTCCTGATCAAAGGTTTTTTCTACTTCCTCATAAAGTTTTCCTTCCAAGTATACCATAACAAAGTTTACATATGAGGATGCAAACTGTGTACCCATAGCTATGTATTATAGTTGAATCTAAAGGTATTTTCTTATATATATATATACTTTATTTAAAAACAGCAGAAATTCAACAAAACCTGTTACTCTGAGTTTCACGTGAAACTCAGAGTAACAGGTTTTGTTGAATTTCTGCTGTTTTTAAATAAAGCATATAACTCTACCCCTGGTATTTGAGTACTCTTTTTTCCACCTTGTTTCACATTTATGTCTTTACTCCGGTATATATATATATATATATATATACACATACATACTCATATGAAGTGCACCCAGTACACTCTTGGTCAGTGTTAGGAGGGACACACAACCAAAAAAAAACAAACCAAAATTGGAACTTGCAGGCAAGATCTGGTCCCTTGACCAATTTAGGAGGACAGGAATGACCCGTCTAATCCTATGTCAGTATGGAAAGTGAACATAAAATGACAAGGATGATGGGGATGATATGTATGTATGTTCATATGTGTGTCTACACACACAAACACATATATGCACATCATGAAAGCCTTTCAAACATATTGAATTAATATTCGACTCAAAATGATTTATTTGAAATTGACCAAAATGTTTCCATTACAGCAACCTCATTCCCCCACCCCCATCCTGCATCAGTAACTACAAACTTTTCTATTATGATTGATGGATGTATAAACCGTGAAACAAGAATCTTTTCGTGCCAACACACACACAATTCGACACCTTGGGTTTCCCATTAACAGAGCGAGTCTACCCACAACTTTCATTTGCCTAAAGGATGGCTGGAATGCAACAGAGGAGACCACACACACACCCTCAGTCACAACACTACTACCACCAACACTTTCAATATGCTACAACACTATACTACATACACACACAAAACACTACCACCAACACCACCACCAGCACAACCTTGTATTGTGATGTTAGTGGATTAAAAAGTGAAGGGGAGGAGGGGGAGAGGGGGAAACAATGCGATATTGTATTAATTAGTTATAATGGTGATTAGAGAAACAATTGGATGGTGTGTGGAGGTTAGGAGGGATAGGTTGACAATGGGGGAGGGGTTACAAGGACATTTGCTGGTGGGGGATGATTAACACACACACACCTAAATATGTGTGCATATACATATGCATATCTATATTTATGTATGTATATAGAGTGAGGCATAGACATGGCTGTGTGGTTAAGAAGTTTACTTCCTAACCACATGGTTTCAAGTTCAATCCCACTGCAAGGCACCTTGGGCGAGCATCTTCTATTATAGTGCCAGGATGATCAATACATTGAGAGTGAATTTGGTGGAGAGAAACTAAAAAGTAAGTCCATCATAGATGCGTATGTGTGTCTGTGTAAGTTTACACATCCATGGCCCTAGCATCTGATGAGATTAATGTGTCCAACTCACCCACAGAAACCTTTTAAGCTCCTCAAATTCAGGTGGAAATGAGACAAATTGCTATCAAAACTCTCTGGAACTCGTACCAAATGCGCTGAGTGCTTCCTCTTCTGACTGACTCACTCACTTGTGCATGCGTGTGTGTGTGTGTGTGTGCATATGTGTTTGCCCCCCCCCCACCACCACCACCACCACCACAACTGGACAACTGGGGTTGGTGTGTTTACATCCTGTAACTTAGTAGTTCAGCAAAAGAGACTGATAGAACAAGTACCAGAATTTTAAAAATTAAGTACTGCAGTCAATTCGTTTGACTGAAATTCTTCAAGATGGTGCCCCAGCATGGCCATAGCCTAATGACTGAAACAAGTAAACGATAAAAGATAAGTAGACATGTGTGTGTGTGTGTGTGTGTGTGATGAGATGTGATAAAACTGTATTCTATATAAAACTTTACTATTCTGAGATCTCTCTCTCTCTCTCACCTCTGCCGAAGTATACAAATCTCAGAAGATGCTCAGGTAAGAAGTTTTATCTTTCCAACCTCGTTCATCTACTCTTCTATTTCTGCACAGATCATTATTAGTTCTTTTCATTATTCTCTCGATTTCGTTACCATGTCAACATGTAAATAGACTTTCAATAGTTTCGTCTTGCTTATTGTTTCCTTAAGTTAACCTTAGTTCACACATATCCTTAACTGCGTAGATTGGCTGACTAAAAACTCTCAGATTTTTCAATTTTACTGTTATCAACATTTTCGTTAAATTATGACAAATCCCAAAAGAATATTTTTCTTCCTCGTGTTTTGACACCTTAACTCTGGTACCTTCTCTCTCTCTCTGCTTCACTCTGTCTCTCTCTCCCTTGGGCTCACACTGTCTCTCTCTCTCTCCCTGGGCCTCACTGTCTCTCTCTCTCTCTCTCTCGATTACCACTCCCTTTGCCAAGACTTCTCCCCCACCTCCACCCTATATAAACTAGCACATGCACTCGGATTTCCCTACTCAATTTTTTAATACCTCCACCGAAAGAATACATATCCAGAAGATGCTCTCGTCTAAATTTGCTGGTTCTTGGTACACCTGCTCTCCCACCCCCTCCGCCTGTACTGGAAGTTCCTATCTGCTGTCATCCTTTGGTTGTCTCCCATGAACACTTCTAAAGGCTTTACATCCCCACCCCTACTTAGGGTTTATCTCCTATGTAAGGTAGTGATCATATAGTGCATAAATATGATGATGTGGTGTATGCAGGTTGAATTGAAGGCTATTGTTTGTTTATAAATTCTGCCAAATGCAAGCTTTCTTATCAGGTACATGAAGCTGCTGTCCCCTGTCCCAGGGTCTCAAGGGCCCATAACTCCCACACCCT
>NW_021829657.1:5000-12500 GCF_006345805.1 Octopus sinensis | reverse complement strand
TATACATATATATATATATACACACACACACACACACATATATATATATACATACATATATATATACACATATATATACATTATATATGTATCTAGATATACACACATGCACACACACAAACATATATATGACCTGAAGATAGACGAGATTAAATGGAATGGATGTGCAAGGGTATCAGCCAACCAAAGCCAGAGGATGCAGCAGAGGAGACCCTAATGCTAATACATGTATTGCTGCAAATCTGTATCTCTTGAGTTGATCTGCCAAGCATTGACACACTGTTGAGGAGAGTGCAACTCAGGTGAGCAGGTCACCTTGTTCAAATGCCTGGCACACATATATATATATAGATAGATATAATGTGAGGGTTGGCAATCAGTACAGCGAAGAATTCAGGATACAAGTAGCAGAACTAAGGTTCAGTCCTCAGCCCTCTCTTATTAATCATAGTCCTCCAGGCAAGAACACAGGAATTCAAGACAGGCTGCCCCTCAGAGCTGATGACCTTGTTCTTATAGCTGAATCACTAGCAGAACTACTAGAGAAGTTTTGGGTGTGGAAGCAAGGTCTAGTTTTGAAGGTCCTTTGAGTTAATCAAAGTCTTAGTAAGTTGGAAAGCAGATTTGTCTGCTTTCCTACTTAACTCCATAAGATGTACCCAGTGTAAACTATGGACATATAAGAGGTGCAGCAATATCATAGGAAGGTTAACAGGGAAAATAGTTTTTGTGTGTAGAAGGTGCACAAGTACAATCAAGACTAAAAAGGCACAGAAAATAGATTCCATCATGTGGCAGGAGAGAAAACTGGAAGTAGTCGATAGCTTCTGTTACCTAGTCAGTAGCAGGGGTGGATGCTCCAAGAGTGTAGCTGCTAGAATAAGAATAAGCTGGGCGAAGTTCAGAGAGCCCCTAGCTCTGCTGGTAACAAAGGGCCTCTTGCTCAGAGTGAAAGACAGATTGTATGAAGCCTGTGTGTGAACAGCCATGCTACACGGCAGTGAACCTGAGCTGTGACTGCCAAGGACATGTATAGGCTTGAAAGAAATGAAGCCAGTATGCTTTGCTGGATGTGTAATGTCAGTTTGCATGACAGAGTGTAAGCATCCTGAGAGAAAAGTTGGGCATAAGAGGCATCAGATGTGGTGTGCAAGAGAGACAACTGCCCTGGTATGGTCATGTGATGCGTATGGATGAGGACAGCTGCACATAAGAAGTTCTCATCCATCAAACCAGCCCAAGTTTTCTCTCTAACACACAACATCTAATTCTTCTTATGCACAATGCTTCACTGAATGCTGTAGCAGTTTGTTATCAAAATCAGTTAAGAGAAAGATTCAAGGGAGATTTCTCAAGGAAGACATGTAAATAGTCAATGTATGTATGAGTTCATGCTTAAGTGCATGTATAAGCACACACACACTTAAGGCAGTGAGCTGGAAGAATTGTTAGCATACCGGGCAAAATGCTTTGCAGTATTTCATCTGCCACTACGTTCTGATTTCTAATCCCGCTGAGGTTGACTTTGCCTCTCATCCTTTCAGGGTTGATAAACTAAGTACCAGTGAAACACCAGGGCCGATTAAAGAATTATTATTATCATTATTATTAAGAACCACAAAAAAAAAAAACGTGTGAAATTCAGCCACCCAAGATTTTCTTGTCGTCAGAAATACAAAATTTATTTTGCTATTTTCCAACCTGTTTTTCTATATATATATTTGCTTCTCAGGATGTTAACCTACAAATAAAGCATATATATATATACTATACTATTCTATACATATATTATATATATATATGACATGATCAAATCTATTTATAGTCCAGAGAAGCAAACCTCCCCCTTCCTCTTCAAGGTCAAAACAATAATTTAACGATCTTTAATTAATCTGACACCAATAGAGTTTCCATTTCAAGAAGAAGCTTTAAGCCAAAATAAACCATTTCATCGGTGAGTTAGGATGGGCATGTGTGGAAGGGATGGGTGAGATGTTCTGTTGCATGACATCTGGTTTGTTAAATTGCCATCACCACCACCACCACCACCACCACCACCATCACCATCACCATATGTCTGACCTCAAGGATAGTATGAAGAAGGTGGTGGTGGTAGTGCTGGTGGTAGTGGTGGTGGTGGTGGTGGTGGTGGCGGCAGCGGTGATAATGATGGTGGTAAAGGATGTGGTAATGGTGATGGTGGTGGTTGAGGAAACCTCAGTAACTCTGAGCCACAATTACAAAGGACAAGACCAGAGATCAGGCCTGATTCAGTAGATCTATGTGTTCCAGCCACGACCATCCCATCTTGGACACAGCAGGTATTTTAGGACTTCATAATACAGCATGAATGAGTTGAAGGAAACAGGGCAGTTATTTCTAGTATATCAAATGCACCATATCGTGGCACTGGTTGATGGGGGAGGGAGGTTGACTGGGGTTGGAACATCAATGAAATAGTTGAGATGTTTGAGGGGAGGGGCAAAGAGTGGGCTGAAGGGGTTATGTGGAGGTGGGCAGGAGTGGAGCTTTTGAACAAATGTTTCATCAGTGTAACAGTTTATTTATAGACAGAGGTGTATGTATGTGAGCTGTGAATACGTGTGTGTGGTGTGTGTGTGTGTGTGTGTGTGTTCTTTTACACTTTTCAGTCATTTGACTGCAGCCATGCAGGAGCACCACCTTGAAGGGTTTTAGTCAAATAAATTGACCCCAGGACTTATTTTTTCAATCAGTCTCTTGTGCAGAACTGCTAAGTTATGGGGATGTAAACACACCAACACAGGTTGTCAAGCAGTGATGAGGGGACAAACACAGACACAAAGACACACACACATATATATAGATATACATACATATATAAAATGATGGGCTTCTTTCAGTTTCCATCTACCAAAACCACTAACAAGGCTTTGCTCAGCCTGAGGCTATAGTAGACGATACTTGCCCAAAATGCCATGCAATGGGACTGAACCCAAAACCATGTAGTTGGGAAGCAAGCTTCTTACCACACAGCCACATATAATACACACACACAATGTCTGTGTACATGGTGTGTATGTATTAAAACACATTTACATGTGTGTGTGTGTGTGTGTGTGTGTGTGTATATATATATATATATATATATATATAAATAGTAAATAGTGACACAAGGCGCCAATGTTTTCTGGAAATAGCAGTTAATAACCATACAACACAACGTAAAGCTTCACTGTTGTACACGTTTCAGGATGTCCTGTGCCCACAAATGCATATATATATATATATATATAGAGAGAGAGAGAGAGAGAGAGAGAGAGAAAGAAAGAGAGAGACATGTACATATGTGATATGCATACATATAAACACATATATAAACAGTGCGTATGCCTATTTATTCATTTATTTGTGTCTTAAAGCTACCATTGGCTTCATGTTAATAACCCTGTCCAGCATGGAAAGCAGACGTTAAACGATGATGATGATGATGATGATGATGATGATCTTAATAATTTTTCAAACATTCGCCTCCATTTTGGAGATGAATGCCATTCCTTCATTCTTGAAAAATTGCTAAGATATTAAAATATCAACATAAAATCAATGTTAGCCTTAATACACAAATAAAAAAAAATTTTTGGAGCAAGGTCGTTGCCAGTGACGCTGGACTGGCACATAAAAGGCACCATTTGAACGTAGCCATTGCCAGTACCACCTGACTGGCCCTCGTGCCAGCAGCACGTAAAAGCACCCACCACACTCTCAGAGTGGTTGGCATTAGGAAGGGCATCAAGCTGTAGAAACTCTACCAGATCAGATTGGTGCCTGGTACAGTCATCTGGTTTGCAGACCTCAGTCAAATCGTCCAACCCATGCCAGCATGGAAAGTGGACGTTACGTTAAATGATGATGATGATGATGATGATGATGAAAGAAATTTTATCTACCAATGCAGTGTTGAGCACTCATTTGCATTGTTGAACATTTCCGTATATGTGGTGCAGACACCATTTTATTATTTTTTTTTTGCAGAATAATTGACTTTGAAAAATTTTGAACCCCAGCAATTTAAGGAAGAGGCAAGAAGTCCGCCTTAGAATCTGCACCAGAGGGACAAACAAGATTTCAGACTTTCTCAATGTCAGGTAACGGATGGTGGAAAAGATCAGAAAAGATTCAGAATTTGACTGAGGTGACAGCAGAGAGAAAAAAAAAACCATGATCAATAATCTGACGCCATCAGGATGCTGGAATTCATCGCTGAAATCCAGAAAATCATCAACAATGATTCCAGCAAATCAATGTGTGCCAGTGTACGAAAGAAAAATGTGGATGAAAAGCTCATCAGGCTAGGGGACATCCATTCCTCTTCATATAAGATGAGGAAGGGACAGTTTAGGAGTCATTGCAGTCATAACTCAACAGTCACCTACAGGCTGACTCACAAAGGGCAGGCTGACTCGTAAAGTACAGGCTGAATCACAAAGTACAGGCTGACTCACAAGGTACAGGCTGACTCACAAAGTACAGGCTGACTTGCAAGGAAATAGAAAATGATAATGGTCCCAAGATGTCACACAGTGGAATCAAACCCAGAACCTTGTGAATTCAAACTGTACTTTTTAACCATTAAGCCAGACTGCATGCGTGTTTGTGAGAGAGAGAGAGAGAGTGAGTGAGCGAGTTAGGGAGGGGAGCGAGTGGAGGAGTAATTACCGAGGTACTGAATTGCTGGACCAGATCTTGAAAGTTGCAGAAAGAGTTATAACACAACTAATTAATAAGATGCTTAGCTTAGATAAGATACAGTTTGGTTTTGTGCCAGGGAGAAGTACCACTGATGCTCTCTTTTTAGTAAAACAAAAACAACTGTAGGAGAAGTATCTAGCCAAAAGTATAAACAACTGTACTCAGCATTTGTCAACCAACAGAAAGCTTTTGACAAGGCCCCTTGTTCTGTGATCTGGTGGTCACAACAAAAGCAGGGATTAGGTGAAAGCCTGGTGACAGAAGACCAAGTTTTATCCAAGAATGCTGTCAGGGAGGTGAAAGTTGAGAATAAGCAGTGACAAATTTAGTTAACAGGCTGAAGTTCACCAAGGCTTGATTCTCTGCCTGCCCCCCCCCCCTCACTGGGGGTTCCCCCATTTATCATAGGTTTTCTGCAGGAACCAGTTTATGTTGATGGCCTTATTTTTATACTAGAATCTGTAGTAGAATTAGAAAAGAAATTTTAGATGTGGAAACAAAACCTGGAATCAAGTGGTCTTAAAGTTAAGTTAGAAAAGACCAAAGTCCTGGTAAAACATACTCATCCCTTCAGAAAAATGGCTCTGCTCAATTTGTAGAAAAGACACAGGTGGTAATTCCATAAAGCATGGCCAAAGCAAACTATGAATACATAAAGAGGAACTATAGGAAGCATAAGAGAGGATTAGGCAAATGAGTAGGGACAATAAACATAAAGAACCTATGCCCTTGCCCCAATACCTCGTCTATATCACCCTTTCTCAGGATGAGGAACAGACAGGCGAACAGGAAGACACCCCTTCCTGGTCCCCTATCAGGCTCTAGCCCCTCTCTCTCTGACTTTTTCAATGCCACCTTCTTCAATACTACAACCCACTCTGTGAAGGGGTTTTGGTGACCCCACTAATATTGGAGCCACAATAAAATGCAGTTAAGAAAGGCACCCAGTCAAAGAAACCTTACCACAGTAGGCATTGGAGACCAACACAGCCCTCGGAATACTTGGATCCCATTGAATAATCCAATCCATGACAACATAGAACATCTACATTAAACAATGATGATAACAACACACACACACACACACACACACTTAGGTTATCCAGAACAGTGACAATACTTTCATTAAGAGTCTTTATTGCGACATGAAAATGGCACAGTGAGGTAAGCAGTATGCACATCTATAGAATTATGCAATGTTATGCAGCTCTCAACTCACCAGGCTTATCAAATATACAAATGAGCAGTAACACGTTGATTAATCACCTGTTCATCAACAAGTGAAATTTCTAATTAGAAAGACTAACATTTAAGAAATGTCAAATAGGTGTTACTACAAGCTGTCAATCACAGGGGTGGATTGCCAAATGAGTTTGTAAATTAAAGAAAAGCTAAAAGCATTTCTGTGCTAAACATGTCATCAAACTTCGTAATCTCATTCATAAATATTGGGGGGGATAAAACATGCTTGGATGTCAGCAGGTACCAAGCCTGGCGTTTGAACCTATCAAAATATGTTCAACGACAGCTGGATTAAAGAATGACGTGGTTCATAAATTCTAGCATTACTAATTCTTATATATATATATATATATATACACACACGTGTGTGTGTGTGTGTGTGTATCTATGTGTCTGTGTTTGTCCCCCACCATCGTTTGACAATTGGTGTTACATTCGACAGAATAATATGAATGCTAAAGGGTTAAATGATGATGATGATATACATAAAGTCTTTTAATTGTTTCAGTTATTTGACTGGGTCCATGCTGGAGCACAGCCTTTTAGTCAAAGAAATCAACTCCTGGACTTATTTCTTGTAAGCCTAGTACTTATTCTATCAGTCACTTCTGCCGAACCGCTAAGTTACAGAGATGTAAACACATGAGCATCAGTTGTCAAGCGATGTTGCAGGGACAGACACATACATAAATATATACATATATATCCAACGGGATTCTGTCAGTTTCTGTCTACCAAATCCACTCACAGGATTTGGTTGGTCTGAGGCTATAGTAGAAGACACTTGCCCAAGGTGCAGCCAAATAGGACTGAACCTGGAGCCATCTGGTCGGGAAGCAAGCTGCTTACCACAAGCCACACCTATACACATACATATACATACACATACATATACATACACATATATATATACATACATATATACACAGGCACGTATGTGTGTGATGGGCTTCAGTACAGTTTCCATCCACTAAACTTCACTCACAAAATATGGGTCAAGACACCATGCAATGAGACTGAACCTGGAACTTTGTGGTTACAGGGTGGACTTCACACACACCTTCCCTAATCCAGCCATGTAGGGGCCCCTCTTGTCAGTTAGCTCTGGCCTCTGTGTTTTGGTAAGTCGTTTGCAGATGTCCTGATTAAGACCAGCTGAACAAAAGTAGTCAGTTGTTTGCAAAGACAACCAAATGACTTCATTAGTTTCAATGTGAGAGGGACGAGAGGAGGGTTGGCCACAGGTGGAGCATCCAGGCTTCAAGATAAGCATCTTCCAGAAAGTTTCATCTGACCCAGGCCACCATCAACAAAGAAAAATGACAGTGGTGGTGGTGGTTGTGGTGATGGTGATTACAATATCCTAAGTCTGGAGAAGGTTGTCCCTACCAAGACTTGAAGGTGGGGAAAGAGAAAGACTACTTCAGACAGTGGTGAGGGTGACACAGAAGTGTGTATGTGTGCATGTGTGTAGACTGAAGTTGGTGAAGAGAAAGAGAGAGAGAGAGAGATGAATGGAGCAAGAGG
>NW_021829656.1:32500-33926 GCF_006345805.1 Octopus sinensis | reverse complement strand
TTTTCAGATCGAGGCGAAGCAGGGCTTTTAAAATAGTGGCCATTTTGCATCCAGCGGAGTGGAACGGAAATACTTCTTTAGAAGGCTACTAAGAAAGGACACCAACAAAATTATTATAGATAATTTCCAACACATAACTCTGACAACTGCAGAGTTTAAGATTTTGGCCGAGGTGTTAACAAAGAGTTGTCTCTTGTATTTCGTTTGGTCGAGGAAGCACGAAAGTGTGCGATCCTAGTAGATCCATTTACGATAACCTCCACCTCATACGATACATAAGAGGGGGGACGGGCAATAAATATAGCGATCCCAGAATTACTGGCCTTGTCCCAAAATTTGAAACCAAAGGCGCTGAGCTGGCAGAATCGTTGGCACGCCGAATGGAGTGCTTAGCAGCATTTCGTCTGTCTTATTCGTTCCGAGTTCAAATTCCGCCGAGGTTGACTTTGCTTTTCATCCTTCCGGGAACACTGGGGGTCGAGGTAATCGACTCATCCCCTCCCCTCCCCGAAAATTGTTGTCCTTGTGGTAAAATTTGAAACCCTTATTATTATTATTATTATTATTATTATTATTATTATTATTATTATTATTATTATCATTATTATTATTACTACTATAGATTGATTGAGAGAGCAGTGCATGTCATCAAAGTGACAATGGGGTAAAATATACGAAGCCTAGTATACACATCATGACTACCCGTTTGATAAGGGTACACTAGGCACGTGCATCACAATCGTATGTGCGCGACATGGTGATCTCATATCAAGATAAACAGCGCATGACCTTGCAGGTGAGGCCCAGTTAGAATTTTCTTCTGGTCGAGTAAGCCACCCGCTCAAAAGGTCCCTGAATAAGGGTTGTTTAACGATGTTGAACAAAACACCCATGTTTCCAGAGGTGAATTATTCAAACCCCAAAGAATCCCTCTCAACGCATGGCTATGATGTTCCCCCACTACTTCTATTCATGATCAGAAATGCACATATCGTCAGCCACTAAGGGACATGGTCAACTGGTTAAGGTCAAACAACTGACAAGCAAATCTCACGCCGGGCGAAATGGTTAGCGGTATTTCGTCTGCGTTACGTTGTGAGTTCAAATTCCGCCGAGGTCAACTTTGCCTTTCATCCTTTCGGGGTCGATAAATTAAGTACCAGTTACGCACTGGGGTCGATGTAATCGACTTAATACCTATGTCTGTCCTTGTTTGTCCCCTCTGTGTTTAGCCCTTTGTGGGTAATAAATGAAATAGGTATTGAACAGAATATTTGCTGTAGCCCATCTTTTATGCCAAGACAAAACAATGTACATAATAACACTTCCAATCAGTTAAGATCAGAAGCCATGAGAGCCACTGCCTGGTACTGCATCAGGGCATTTATTATTATTATTATTATTATTATTCAGTAGTTTTATTTTT
>NW_021829656.1:7500-20000 GCF_006345805.1 Octopus sinensis | reverse complement strand
TTGTGTGTGTGTTTGTGTGTGTGTGTGTTTGTGTGTTTGTATGTATGTATGTATAAAATACATGCATACATATATAAACATACATATATAGACATGTATATATATGTATACGTACGTTTGTAAATAAATATACATAGAGATAAGCATATATGTGTGTATGTATATATATATATATGTGTGTGTGTGTGTGTGTGTGCATGTGTTTGTGTGTAAGTGTGTGTCTGTGTATATATGTATGCATAGATATATATATATATGTGTATGTATGTATTATTAAGTACGTATATACATATGTGTGTATGTGTGTGCTTGTTTATACATACATGTGTATACAAAGATACAGGTATATACGATTCTGTTTTAGTATTATATTAGTACTCGTGCGTATATACACGCGTATGGATTATATGATATATACGTCCGTATATCTGTCATTAGAATCTTCAGTACTGTATATAATGAGAATTGGTTGTTGTCCTAGCTATTAGAAAAGTGGAAAAAACATTGGTTTATGAAGAATATTTCATGAAACCTGTTCCATTCGATCAGTGGATTCGATGGAGCAGGGACACTGTGATAGTTCGATAAAAGCTTTTTGTCTGGAGTATCAGAGAGATCGAGCATGTTATTTAGGCTCTGATTGTATATTTTAATGATCAAATGGGTTCCAACTGTGGCCATCTTATTTACGTATTCAGACCCTATATCCTGGTTCACGTTGATAGATGTGTGTGTGTGTGAGAGAGAGAGAGAGAGAGAGAGAGCGAGAGAGAGTGGTTGTGTATGTGTGCGTATACATGTAGAGTGTGTTCTGGTTAAATTTGGTACTTCGTTTTAGAAGGAAAAGAAACGCGTTATCCCTTCCAAATATAAAAGTACCGTAAATCCTCGAGTATAATCCGCATTTTTTCCCCAAATTTTAAAGGTCAAAATCTCAAGTGCGTACTATACACGAGGTTAAAAATGAAAGATATATTCTAAGCAATGTCCAAGTCTCTATTTGCTGTCCGGCAATGTTTATTCAGACACATTCTGTGATGTCGGGCGCGAAAATGCCTTAAGCTAAGCCTGAAAGCAATGAAGTCATAAAAGAATCATCCATAACTTGCAGTAAGCAACATTTATTAAAATAAAAGTATTCAGAACACAGAATAACATGTAACAAAAACAATTTGCAAACATTTACATTCCCATATAACAGTTAAGAACATCACCATTATTGTATTACGCATGCGCGGAAGTGTTTGTTCGACTAGGTGCTGCTGGCTTAATTACGCACGACTCATGTTAGAGAAGGGGTGCGTATTATACACAAGGTTTAGGTTTTACAGAGGTACAGCCCCCTAAAATCCCCTGTGTATTATACTCAAGGGCGGACTATACTCGAGGATTTACGGTATGTTTTTTAAAAAAACTCAAAAATATCAACTAGATTATGGCTGGGAGATAAACGCCTTCAATTTTCACAAAGGCTTCAAGATAGCCTCGAGACCTAGCGCATGCGTTCTTCTCTGTATCCCTGAGAAAATCTTCGAACACTTCTTTGATGTTGGCCACCAACTTGGCCTTGATGTGCAGGCAGAGTGATTGACGTCTTTTTCAGTCGCGCCCCAAACATAGTAATCCGATGGATTACACACAGAAGAATGAGAAGAACAGAAATTGGAGGTGTTTAACTCTTTAGCATTCAGATAACTCTGTCAAATCTAATGCTTATTTATTCACATTGTTTTGAATTAAACATGCATTATCTTGTAGAACAAGTAGAATATTCTGGGCCAAATTTGGCCGGTTTAAAAGCTAAATGGTTAAATCGTAGAAATTCTCCGACAGCCACTTCTTTCCAGAGGTATGACAAGGAACCGACTCCTACTGACACGCATAGGGTCTTCCGGCAGCAACCCTCTTCAGGCAGGGTTTGACCATAGCCTCCAGCAGCTTCACATAGCCGTCTAAATTGAACCTAAGGCTCCTTTGAAAGATATGTGGCGTTTATTGGACGAATTCCAGCGGGCAGATGCCGTCAAAATGTCTGCTGTGTTATTTTTCGAATGGCCGTGGCTTCGTAGTCTCCGTTTCAGCTGTCGATGTTTGGAGTGTTTACAGAACATTGAGCAGCAGTCGTGATATCGGCATTTTGATACCCAACGCGAATCACCATGATACAGGTAACTCTTCTCTAATGTTCGGATGGCTTTTGGTCCTTCATGTCAGCAAACCTTTTCTCACTACAGCTTTAATTTTTATGCACTTCAAAGCCTTTACTCTTCAGCAATTCCTTGGGCTGTTTCTGAAAGAAAGGAGACATTAAACATCGTCAAATTTAGCCCGAACAACCTGTGTATGTATGTGTATGTGTGTGTGTGTGTTATTTCTTTATTTCTTTATTACATCGATCCCAGTGCGTAACTGGTGCTTAATTTATTGACCCCGAAAGGATGAACGGCAAAGTCGACCTCGGTGGAATTTGAACTCAGAACGTAACAGCAGACGAAATACTTATTTCTTTGCTACCCACAAGGGGCTAAACACAGAGAGGACAAACAAAACAGACAACGGTATTAAGTCGATTATATCGACCCCAGTGCGTAACTGGTACTTAATTTATCGACCCCGAAAGGGTGAAAGGCAAACTCGACCTCGGCGGAATTTGAACTCAGAACATAACGGCAGACGATATACCGCTAGGCATTTCGCCCGGTGTGTTAACGCTTCTGCCTGCTCGCCGCCTTATACACACACACACAACTCGCAACTCTGTGTGTGTGCGTGTGTGTGTGTGTGTGTGTGTGTGTGTGTGTTGTGTGTGTGAGTGTGTGTGTTTGCGCGTGTGTATGTGTGCGTGTGTGTGGAATGGTTAAGTCGATTACATCGACACCAGTACACAACTGGTACTTATTTTATCGATTCCGAAAGGATGAATGGCAAAGTTGACCTCGGTGGAATTTGCTCTCAGAACATAAAGACGGACGAAATGCCGTTGAGCATCTAGTCCGGCGTGTTAGCGATTCTGCCAGCTCATCGCCTCCCATCTTCAAAAAATGTTTGTGAGTTTTTAAAGTACACGTGAATCCGTTTTTAGCTTCCTGGGGTTTTTCATAATATACGGACCATCTACTTGCGTTTAAGCTCTTCAGAGGAAAAAACGAATCGAGATTCTCTATGCGTTTCAAAATCGTCCATCTTTATTTCTTATCTTTTTTTATTCTTTACTTGTTTCAGTCTTCAGATAGCGGCCATGCTGTGACATCTCCTTGAAGTGTTTAAATGAACAATTCAATCCCGGTAATTTTTTTCTTTTTAATGAAGTACTTATTCAACCTGTCTCTTTTGCCGAACTACTATGTTACAAGGACGTAAACAAACCAGCACCGGTTGTCAACTAGTGGTGGTGGACAAACACAAACACAAGACACACTTAGATATATACATATAAATATACGACGGGGTTCTTTCAGATTCTACCGACTAAATCCTTTCGCAAGGCTTTAGTCGGCCCGAGGTTATTGTAGAAGACACTTGCCCAAGGTGCCACGTGAATGCATAGAACCGCGAACCATGTATTTAAGAAACATACTTCTTACCACACAGCCACGCATCTTCTAAAGAAGAAAACATATACTTCCTGCTAATATGTGAGAATAGTCGACAACTTCAAGTACGATACGCATTGCTCTTTTCCCTTACAATTTCATGTGAATGAGCTGCATATTATTCAACTTAATCTGTAAACCTGATAATGTTTATAAAAAGTGTTTGTAGGCCTTTCTCTGACCCACCTCTTGTTATATCCATTATCGAATGACACCCCCGGAAATTTTCAAATAAAAGCTAAGTATTGTGAGGAGGAGATTAACTGCAGCAAAGAGTTCGATTCAATGCTTTCCCTGTGATTTGTTCAGTATTGTCGGGGGCTGTTGAACGTTGATGGCATCTGGCCAGCATTGTCGGAGAGGGAAAACATACGTGAAACGGAAAAGATGTATGCACTGAGGTGAATGCGAATTGAGATTTCAGCTGTACTCCGAATACCTTAAATATATACAAATGAAACACGTAGTTTCCCTAGTGATGGCAACTATTACAAAGAACATAATGATCCCCTCAGATGAAGGATCAGAAATTTGAATTTGAAATTAAGGAATTACGAGGATAAACATGCATAAAGTTCATTTATTGCTTTATTTACTTATAAAGTTCTTAAACTTTCTGGTTGGTGGTAACCGCATAGAGCACTACTTCGTCCTTTTTAGAAATCATCTGCTTATTAACATAGATGACTTATCAGATTTTGAAAAGGCGTTCTATCATGTTCGGTACGACGGTGCCATAGTAGATGGGTCGCATGCGCTTAACCTTCTTTCGTCCCTTCGTACAAAGATCTCTTGACCGCATCTTGGGAATCGAAACCACAGTCTTACGATAATGAATGCAAACCACGCGCGAGCTGATATATATATTATATATTATATATTATATACATATATATATAGACAGACTGACAGATACAAGATGCTATTTATGCAACAGTGAGGCACACCTTAGATACGAGTGCCCAACTGCTGTCAGAAATAGGCAACAGCAACCACTCCCAAACCTGGAAGGAAACCCCTGCTACCCAAACCACCTTCAACCCAAAAGACAGGAAAAACAGCGGACAATACAAAAACTGTTTCCCCCTCACCAACCACATCACCAAGAAGAGAATTACCTCCGACATCGCAACCGACAAAAGAAGCAACATCACCATCAACATCAAAAGACAAACCAAAACCAGCACCAAGAACAACAACCAAAAAAACAAATAACAATGACGAAAAGATAAATAGACAGATAGATAGATAGATAGATAGATAGATAGATAGATAGATAGATAGATAGATAGATAGATAGATAGATAGATAGATACACACGCATACATACACACACACACACATACATACATACATATATACATATATACATACATACATACATACATACATACATACATACATACATACATACATGCATACATACATACATACATACATACATACACTCATAAATATATATATACGTACATATATATATGTATATACGTATGTATATATGTATGTATGTATGTATGTATGTACGTATGTATGTATGTATGTATGTATGTATGTATGTATGTATGTATGTATGAATGTATGTATGTATGTATGTATGTATGTATGTATGTATGTATGGATGGATGGATGGGTGGATGGAAGCGACTAAATTAATATGAACAAAATTAAGAAAATAACTTCGAATTATTATTTTCTTTCAAACCATTTTTTAAAAAATTGACTTACGGTTACACGGCAACAGCAACAACAACAACAACAAAAACAACAACAACAACAACAACAAAAACAACAACAATAGAAACAACAACAACATGGGCATAATCGACTCGGGGCTTCTCTTCGATATACTTACAAATATATTTACTCTTAAGTAAAAAAAAGATATATAGTCATGTGTTTAGTGGATATTCTCAGCGACAACCAGACGATTAAAGATTTTTCCAGAGAGTTTTCAATTAAAACATATTTTTGACATTCACTAATTCTTCGTGACAAAAGCCTTATAACGCTTCCTCGAGTGAGAAAACCCAATTCTTATAATCCATTATTGACATCTTTTGAGAGATCAGATCAAACTTAATGTAAGGGACGTAATTCATATTAGTCAAGGGAAGTAACTTTAGTTCAAATGCAGCAGAGTTACGTTTCGCTGTATAGATTCTTTTATTAAAATTCACTGCTTTGCATGATGGAATCGTCGCGTGACGAAATGTCATATCGTCTGAAATAATTGTCTGAAATGAGTGTAATTAAATTTGATTATGTTGTGTAGTAACTAAATATGATTATTGATGTTTTTATCATGAATATATATATTATAGGGGTTCTACTGTTATTTATTTAGTTAGATTACATATGTATTACTGTGTGTGTGTGTGTGTGTTCCACGCGCTGCCTTTCAATTTTTCTCGACAAAAGGGTTTTTCAACGCAATATTTAACGCTATTCATTATAAGTTTTATGTGCACTTCAAGATCCAAGTCCCAAAAAGAAATACTTCACCTTCTCTCGAACGTTTATAAGTTCTTCTGAAGTCAACGACATCAACACACACATACAGAGGCATGCTTGTATATGTATATATATATATATATATATATATATATATATATATATATATTATATATATATATATATGTATATATATATATATATGTATATATATATGTCTGTATGTATGTATGTGTGTGTGTGTGTGTGTGTGTGTATGTGTGCGCGCGCGTGTGTGTGTATATATATGTATATAACTGCAGATACAATATCCCTGCATATCTCACGTCTGTTTTCATTCCTCCACATCACTCTCTATTTCATATCTTATCTAGAATAACTATTGCTTAACCATTTTCTAAAAATATATATAACGGGTTATATATATATATATTTTCGCACTCCGTTGATTACGACGACGAGGGTCCCAGTTGATCCGATGAACGGAACAGCCTGCTCGTGAAATTAACGTGCAAGTGGCTGAGCACTCCACAGACATGTGTACCCTTAACGTAGTTCTCGAAGGAGATTCAGCGTGACACAGAGTGAAATACATGTAGAACAGAAACATGAAGAAAGTATGAGAGAAAGTTGTGGTGAAAGGTTCGCCACCCACCACCCTGCCGGAGCCTCGTGGAGCTTTAGGTGTTTTCGCTCAATAAATACACACAATGGCTAGTCTGGGAACCGAATCTGGGATCCTAAAAATCTACCCCGGGACTGATTGGTCGACTGAGCGGTCATGGATGGAAATTCAGAAATCCCATTGACAACGAGGAAGCACAAAAAGACGGCAATAATCTTTTGAAGACGAGCAATCACCATGTGAGTGTGTGCGTGCGCGTGTATGTGTGTGTGTGTGTGTGTGTGTGTGTGTATGTGTGCGCGCGCGTGTGTGTGTATATATATGTATATAACTGCAGATACAATATCCCTGCATATCTCACGTCTGTTTTCATTCCTCCACATCACTCTCTATTTCATATCTTATCTAGAATAACTATTGCTTAACCATTTTCTAAAAATATATATAACGGGTTATATATATATATTTTCGCACTCCGTTGATTACGACGACGAGGTCCCAGTTGATCGATGAACGGAACAGCCTGCTCGTGAAATTAACGTGCAAGTGGCTGAGCACTCCACAGACATGTGTACCCTTAACGTAGTTCTCGAAGGAGATTCAGCGTGACACAGAGTGAAATACATGTAGAACAGAAACATGAAGAAAGTATGAGAGAAAGTTGTGGTGAAAGGTTCGCCACCCACCACCCTGCCGGAGCCTCGTGGAGCTTTAGGTGTTTTCGCTCAATAAATACACACAATGGCTAGTCTGGGAACCGAATCTGGGATCCTAAAAATCTACCCCGGGACTGATTGGTCGACTGAGCGGTCATGGATGGAAATTCAGAAATCCCATTGACAACGAGGAAGCACAAAAAGACGGCAATAATCTTTTGAAGACGAGCAATCACCATGTGAGTGTGTGCGTGCGCGTGTATGTGTGTGTGTGTGTGTGTGTGTGTGTATGTGTGTGTGTGTGTGTGTGTGTGTGTGTGTGTGTGGTGCATTCTAATTTATTGACAATTATCGACCGCAGATTACTCTATGAGACAAAAATTTGAAGCTAAATATCATTCAGCTAATAATATCATAATGCTCGGCTATGTTATTACATAATGGCATATATATATATTGCAAATATAACATGAAATACATCGTCGATTCAACCAATGCCACAACTCATCTGCTGCTATTAACCACCCCACACACACCTTGGAGGATCGATAGCATATTGAATTCACCAATGTGATGTTCGAGTTTACAAGTAAAGGGAGGTAACTAAAGAGTAAGTGAATTATCTTTCCTGAACTGAACCAAGAACATATTTATCAAACAGAAATTTTACCAAGTACAATACAGAGATAGACTTTTGTAAAACGGACAGAGACAGCTTGAGATAATACACATGCTATTCTAAGAACTGAATCCAGTGACGTCTCCGTACGAGAGGGAACGAATAAGTAGTTTCGTTTTTAAATTTGGTTTGCAAGACTCTTTATATGAGTTCGTGTATTGAAGCATATTCTATTGTGTCTGGGGAGAGTCATTTTCTTTTTTGTGCCTTATTATGTAACACACTCCCCGGTAAAATTTCCATTTATTTCAATTTTTATTGTCCTAAAATTTTCGTTGCATCTTGCAACCTTTTCAATAGTTTTGACTCAACATTAACATCTCGATCCGCTTTCTGTACTCCTCAATCGCCAAAAGGGATCTTGTGGTAACTGTAGCTGACTAAATAAAACTTTAGACACTTAGCTATGGACTTATCTGTTTTTCTAATTAAAACCCTATCTAGATATGTTCAGGAAAACCCGTCACTATTTGACCACGTCCACTGTGGACTGTTCGGGTGTTCCAACCTATATGGATCTGCCAGCTGAAAGTGACTTAGTAGATCCCGTAAGCCAGGGTTACATTTTCTGTTCATGTTCGAGCCAACGCAATCTCTGTGTGCGTCATAGATCGTGTTAAAGTCTCCTATCAGTACTAGCGAATTCGACGTGGCCAGGAACTTGCCCAGGTCACGAAAATATTCACTTTGCGGGCCTACAACTTTGGGTGCATAAATTGCAACCAGCCTGATTATCTTGCCACAACTGAATGTCAGGTCGACGACGACCAACCTGCCTTCGGGTCAGAAAAAACGAACTTTTTCTCGGCTATCCGGTTTCTTTTTAGTAGGACCAACACCCCACCCCACCTCCCCTCCGACTCGGAGAAACGTATTTCTCATAGTCATTTAGGAGTGGGAGCAGATCTCTTGGCCCCTTCACTCGGGTTTCCGTTGCTACAATCACATCCAATTTTCTTGACCTGGTGTCATTTAGGAAGCGTCCTTGCTTCCAGCTAGACATCAGGCCATCAGGCCACGACCATTTACACAACCAATGTGAATAGACATTACTTACATATTTAATCCTGGGTATCCTCTGGAGAGGGACTCTCCACCTTTTCTTGACATAGGATCGGAAGTGGCAAGTCTTGAAAAATGGATTGATTAAAATCCAATCTCATAATTGACACCGACTTTCTATACATGTTAAGCAATACATTATGAGTCTTTTTATCCATTTCGTAGAACTTGTAGTTCTTATATTTATCAATAAGTTCTGCAATCCTAGTGGCTGATTTTTTCGCTTTTATTTCTCTCACTAAATCTTCATTTTTGCTGTATAATGCAACTATCCCTCTGTCTTCTGCTTCCTTTCTTACTATTTTTGGTTTATTTCTTTTCGCAGTTTTCATTATCATTGTTTTATTATTTTTTTGGTCATTTTTGTTTAGTCTTTTTTGTTGATTTGAGCTTTCCATTTTTCTCTTGTGTCAGTTGCTTTCTTTTCTGTTTCTCTCTCTCTCTCTCTCCTCCTCCTCCTCCTCCTCCTCCTCACCATCGAATTTTTCCTCGCCGTCTCTACAGTGTTTTATTTATATGGCCCAGCTGGCCACACTGGAAACATCGGGGCTTACGCCCCTCGACGAATACGTTAAGGAATTCCTCCACAATTTCTATTTTCTCCAGTAACTGTTCTAAAATTGAGTTTTCTGCTTGTATTAGGAAGTGAACCGTTTGACCGATCCAATAACCCTTTTTCTGTGACGGTAGCCTGAAGGAGTGTTACATTATCTTCCTCTTTTGCCAGGGCTGCTGCCACCAACCACATAAGGTCGACTTCAGGTGGGACCCTTGGTATACGTATCTTTGACGTCCTCATTCCCATATATATTGGAATTAAAACAACGTCCTCCGTTTCTAAGGATTTAACTGAGTGCATTTGTGCAGTTTCTATATCTTTTAGTCGAACTTCGATAGTACCAAACTTCTTCCCTCTGGCTAGGTATGTGATGTCCTGCCAGATGGGTTTGAAGCACTTCTCAACTTTCTCTTCGCTCACTCGATCAATTTTTTATCTTTTTAGACAGTAAGATTTTAAGATAATTGTTTTTTTCTTTTTTCTAACATTAATAGTTCTTCCGGGGGTTGAACTTTCACAACACCGTCTTCAATCGTTATCATATCTCTGTACTTTATCAGATCATTTTTGTTTGTCGACAGCTGGCGTGTTCCACCTCCAACCGCCGACGCAAAACTTCTTTTTTTTTGTTTATTTTCTTCTGTTTGGCGGCTTTTCACGTCAATATTCCTCTTTGCAACAATACACATTGATGGTTGGGGAAATTCACTTTCAGAAGAATCCGAAATATCGCCAAATATTAAACTTTCAATCTCTTCATATGGTAAGTGGAGAAGGTTCGTTGCTTAGTGGTTGGGGATATTCGATTCACGATCGTAAGGTTGTGAGTTCGATTCCCGGCGACGCGTTGGGTCCTTAGACAAGACACTTTAGTTTACGATGTTCCTGTTCACTCAGCTGGCAAAAATCAGTTGTATTTGTCATTGAAAAGGCCAGCCGTGTCACATTCTGTGTCGTCACGCTGAATCTCCCTGTGGACTACGTTGATGTGTCAGTGGAGTGCTCAGCCATTTGCACGTTGAGGGTACACGTATCTGTGGAGTGCTCAACCACCTGCACGTTGATATCACGAGCAAGCTGTTCCGTTGATCCGATCAACTGAAACAGACGTCGTCGTAACCGACGTAGTGCCAATAATAGAGTCGTGAAAGCACATGGCTTACTGCCAAGAGAAATTCAGCTCACGATAGTATGGTTGTGTCCTTCGGCAAGACACTTTATTTCATTTTGCTCTAGTCCACTCAGCAGACAAATATGAGTACCATTAATACTCGAGTATAATCCGCATTTTCCCCAAAGATTTAAAGGTCAAAATCCCTAGTGCGTACTATATACGAGGTTAAAAATGAAAATTATTTTCTTAGCAATGTCCGAGTCTCTATTTGCTGTTTGGCAATGCTTATTCAGACGCATTTTGTGATGTCGGGCGCGAAAATACCTTAAACTAAGCCTGAAAGTAATGAAGTCATAAAAGAATCATCCATAACTTGCAGTAAGCAACATTTATTAAACGGTATTACTGTTATTTCTTTATTTTCTGCAAACAAAATGCACAAAAAAGCTACACCTTTGCATTATGTTATATGTACAATAATAATAAGGGACGTTACCATATACAGTTTTACAAACCAATGACGTTATATAGACCTCCTTGACTCAAGTTAGAGAAGGGGTGCGTATTATGCACAAGGTTTAGGTTTTCAGAGGTACATCCCCCTAAAAATCCCCTGTGTTTTATACTCAAGGGCGGATTATACTCGAGGATTTACGGTAGTACTTGTATTTCAAAGGGTCAGCCTTGTCACATTCTGTGTTACGCTGAATCTCCCTGAGAACTACGTTAAGGGGACTCGTCTCTGTGGAGTGCTTAGCCACTTGCACGTTAAGTAATTTCACGAGCAAGCTGCTCCGTTGATCGGATCAACGGGAACCCGCATCGTCGTAATCGACGGAGTCCCAGTTATGTGGTAAATGCTATGTGTGTAGCCGGGTTCGGGGGTGTACAGTGTGAATGTTTTGAATGTTTAATTCTATCTGCATGAGAGTGACTGAGGAATGTGGGCGAGATAAGAGATATGTGATTGGCGCAGATGTCTATTTTCCATCGTTTAGGAGCGTGTATTCGATTAATTGGTCTGTGTGTGTGCGTGTGTGTGAGTGTGTGTGCGTGTGTGTGAGTGTGTGTGCGTGTGTGTCGGTGTGTGTATGAGCATATCCTTTACATGTATGTAATAGTGCGTGTATGTATATGATTATGTATGACTGTGTCTGCATACGTTCATTACAGGAAACTCAAAAGACAATTTGCGGTATGTATGTATCTAAGAAGGCGGCGAGCTGGCAGAATCGTTAGCACGCCGGGCAAAATGCATAGCCGTATTTCGTCTGCCGTTACGTTCTGAGTTCAAATTCCGCCGAGGTCGACTTTGCCTTTCATCCTTTCGGGGTCGATTAATTAAGTACCAGTTACGCACTGGGGTCGATGTAATCGACTTAATCCGTTTGTCTGTCCTTGTTTGTCCTCTCTGTGTTTAGCCCCTTGTGGGTAGTAAAGAATAGAAAGAAATAGTATTTCGTCTGCCGTTACGTTCTGAGTTCAAATTCAGCCGAGGTCGACTTTGCCTTTCATCCTTTCGGCGTCGATTAATTAAGTACCAGTTACGCACTGGGGTCGATGTAATCGACTTAATCCGTTTGTCTGTCCTTGTTTGTCCTCTCTGTGTTTAGCCCCTTGTGGGTTGTAAAGAAATAGGTATTTCGTCTGCCGTTACGTTCTGAGTTCAAATTCCGCCGAGGTCGACTTTGCCTTTCATCCTTTCGGGGTCGATTAATTAAGTACCAGTTACGCACTGGGGTCGATGTAATCGACTTAATC
>NW_021829656.1:2500-5000 GCF_006345805.1 Octopus sinensis | reverse complement strand
CAAATAATTTGGGTTACAATATATTTTTGAAGCAGTAATTAGTCGTTACTTATCGGTAAAATTAAGCTCGAGGTTATGAGCTGGAACAATTTAGGATGGAAAATACATTCTAAAGCGATGACCGGAGAGAGAGAGATAATGAGGGATGGTATGACCCCGTGATGTAAGTAGATGGGATTGATAATAAGTAGGGCATAGGTTTTAAGGAAGGGATAACTTCAGAATAGGAGTCGATAGTTCGATGTTCGGTTAAATCTATTAATAAAAAAGAAGCAATATTTGAACAATAGTTTATTCAAAGAAGGCGGCGAACTGGCAGAGACGTTAGCACGCCGGGCGAAATGCGTTGCCGTATTTCGTCTGCCGTTACGTTCTCAGTTCAAATTCCGCCTAGGTAGACTTTGCCTTTCATACTTTCGGGATCGATTAAATAAGTACCAGTTACGCACTGGGGTCGATGTAATCGACTTAATCCGTTTGTCTGTCCTTGTTTGTCCCCTATGTGTTTAGCCCCTTGTGGGTAGTAAAGAAATAGGTATTTAGTCAGTCTTTATGTTCTGAGTTCAAATTCCGCCGAGGTCGACTTTGCCTTTCATCTTTTCGGCGTCAATAAATTAAATACCAGTTACGCACTGAGGTCAATGTAATCGACTTAATCCCTTTGTTTGTCCCCTCTGTGTTTAGCCCCTTGTAGGCAATAAAGAAATAGGTATGTCGTCTGCCATTACGTTCTGAGTTCAAATTCCGCCGAGGTCGACTTTGCCTTTCATCCTTTCGGGGTCGATTAAATAAGTACCAGTTACGCACTGGGTCGATGTAATCGATTTAATCCCTTTGTCTTTGTTTGTCCCCTCCATGTTTAGCCCCCTGTGGGCAATAAAGAAGTAAATACAAAATTTTTACATAAATTTCTAAGAAGCTGACTTCCCAGCCACATGGTTCCGGGTTCGTTCCCACTGCGTGGCATCCCGGGTAAGTAACTGTAACTTCTTTTAAAGCCCTTGGCCAACAGTCATTCTCGAACATATATTTCTTACATAAATTATTGAGAAGTTTTCTTTCCAGCCACTCGGTTCCGCGTTCAGTCCCACTGCGTGGCACTTTGGGTAAGTAAATGTAACTTCTACTATAGCTCCTGACCAACAAAAGTCTTTTAAGAGGATTTTGCTGGCGGAAACTGAAAGGAAGCCGTCGTGTACATGTGTGTACGTGTTTGTGTACATGTATGTACGTATGTATCTATGCGTGTGTGCTTTTGTGCGTGTTTGTCCACCACCACCACCACCACCATCACTTGACAACCGGTGTTGGTTTGTTTACGTGCTAGTAACATAGCGGCTCATCGAAAGACACCGATGGAACAATTACTAGGCTTCAGAATAATAATAATAATAATAATAATAATAACAACAACAACAACAACAACAACAACAACAACAACAACAACAACAACAACAACAACAATAATAATAATAATAATGATAATAATAATAATAAAGTACTGGGTCCGATTGGCTTCACTAAACCCTTCAGGTCGGTGCGGTGCCCCAGAATGGCCGCAGTCCTATGACCGAAACAAATAAACTATAAACGATAAAATACATTTCTCTTTCAAATTTCAAACTATATTTCGTATCCAAATCTTTCCTAGTGAAACTCTTACAAGGATTTAACAATAATCTCAATAATTGCTTTATCAACGTCAGCCTCGTTTTCATAATTTTGATTGACTCGCTTACGATAATATCGCACGCGAGTCAATTAAATATCTTCCATTCATTTGTAACGCAAAATAATTTCTCAATGTCGTCCATAATGCCTTCCTCAACTAAATCAACGATAATAATTAATATCGAATTTAGATTATTTTTTTCCTCTTTTTTTTGTCTGTTTTTTTACAGTATTTCGAACCATTTAAAAACCGCTCCGGGTAAAACGGCCAAACAAAATGTATTTCGTTTTTTTTTCTTTTTCGTTTCTTTTTTGCATGTGGGTTTTTGTTCTGGTTTTTCTTTTTGCGTTTTTTTTTTCTATATCCTTATTTCACGAGTTGACAATAATTACAATTATCTTCCCACATTGCAGGATATTGAAAAATTTTCCCCAAATCTTTGAACCATAAAATTGATCTTCCTTCCAATCTCCCAGTATTCCTTTTTTTTTTAATACAAATGTTTGGCATTATTTGTCTCAAAAATTAAAAATCTGTCTTGATCTAATGATTGATTAAGTGTTGAGTGATTTTAAACGTCGGTCTTTTCTAAATAGCAATAAAGGAATGAAGCGTTATCAATTAGCAACTTAATTATCAGCTCATTATTATTTTCGTCCGATAAGGTGGAGAGCTGGCAGAATCGTTAGCACACCAGGCAAAAATACTTCGTGACATTACGTCCGTCTTTACATCTTGAGTTCAAATTCTGTCGAAGTCAACGTTACATTTTATCCTTTCAGGGTCGATAAAATAGGTACCCATTGAACACTGGGGTCGATGTCACTG
>NW_021829655.1:0-27500 GCF_006345805.1 Octopus sinensis | reverse complement strand
CAATTACAAAAAATACAGTACAGAAGGAATAGAACAGGAACAGGAAAACAAATAATGAGGGCCTATAAGCTAGACGAGGAAAAATTTTTTTTCACGAGCGCAGGAAGAAACATGTTTACTTGAAGAAGGCCGCCAGTGAAAGGATTCTATCTATTATATATACACATACATATATATCCATATATATATTATATCACATATATATACATACATATATATACATATACATAATATATATATATACATATATATATATATATATATATATATATATATACATATATATAACACAACACACACCCACATATATATATATATATACATTATATATATATACATATATATAAACATATTTATATATATATATATATTACATATATATACACATATATATAACATTATATATATATATATATATATATAATATAATGTTAAGTATGTATTATAGGCACAGGAGTGGCTGTGTGGTAAGTGGCTTGCTTACCAAACACACGGCTCTGGGTTCAGTCCCACTGCGTGGCACCTTGGGCAAGTGTATTTTACTATAGCTTCGGGCCAACCAAAGCCTTCTGAGTGGATTTGGTAGACGGAAACTGAAAGAAGCCCGATTTATATATATATATATATATATACACGTGTATGTGTGTATATATGTTTGTGGGTCTGTGTTTGTCCCCCCAACATCGCCTTACAACCGATGCTGGTGTGTTTACTTAGCGGTTCGTCAAGAGTCTGATACAATAAGTGCTAGGCTTAAAAAGAATAAGTCCTGGGGTTGATTTGCTCAACTAAAGATGGTGCATGACCGCAGTCAAATGACTGAAACAAGTAAAAGTGAGAGTAAAGAGTATGTATATATATCTATACATATATATATATGTATATATACATATATATATATGTATATATATATGTATATATATATACACTAGCAGTATCGCCCGGCGTTGCTCAGGTTTGTAAGGGATATAACTATAAAGCATTTTTAGAGAGTTATAGCCAAAAAATAGCAAAAAATGATGGTAAATCTTTTTTGAGAGTAAAAAAAGGTGGAGTTGCGTCCCCTAGACAGTTTGCGGTTTGTGTTTCTGATCCTCGACCCCATGTCGAATTTATCGATTTTTTTCAGAACTGGGGGAACTTTTCAAAATTTTGGCTGCGTTAGTTTTGAATTATGACATTGGGCTATGTGTGTGCTAAGTTTCATCAGAATCGGTTGAAAGCCGTGGTCAGGGTGAAGGTACAAGCAAACAGACACACAGAAACACGCACAGACAAACTGCCGTTTATATAGAGGAATACATATATATGTGTATATATACACACATATATATGTATATATATATAATATGTATATATATATATATGTATATATATGTATATATATATATATATATATATGTATATATATATATATATATATATGTACATATATGTATATATATATATATGTATGGATATGTATATGTATATATGTATGGATATGTGTATATATATATGTATGGATATGTGTATGTGTAATATTATATATATATATATGTATGAGTATGTTTGCAAATAGTGGTTTTGCTCAAATAATATTTTATATATATATATATGTATGAGTATGTATACACATATGTATATATATATATATATATATATATATATATATATATATACAACTATGAGAGAGAATCCACTATATGGATGCTCTTACGCTAGATATAGATCTGCAAAGGGACTCAACCACTAAGAATTGTTTGGTGTGCTGAATTATTTCTTGAGAACAATTCTTCGTGGTTGAGTCCCTTTGCGGATCTATATCTAGCGTAAGAGCGTCCTCATAGTGGATTCTCTCTCATAGTTGTGTATTAATAATATTTACTGAATCTCGGTCTTTTATACGCTAGGCCACTGGTGTTTAAATTGATGTTATTAAATTAATATCCAATTTTTTCACCCTCTTTTTGACTTTAAATATATATATATATATATATATATATATATATATATATATATACACATACATATATAAAGTTAATTTTTTGTAAAGTATATTTTTAAGTATACTTCACAATATATGTACTGTTTTAAGTGCTCATTGCAAGCTTCCCTTATTCTGGTTGAAATCCATGCTGGGTGTCAGTCAGCAAGTCATTTTCTTCAAGGAACACGATTACTTTCTTGTGGACTATTCGTTGCATGACTTTGCTGACATGTACAGTCAGAGAGATACACCTCTAAGTTTTAGCATCTGCCCTGCTTCCTCCATTCTGGATAGGACATTTTATCCCTTCCTTCAGTTTGTCTGGGAGCTTACCACTTCCAAAGAAGTTCTGAAAGAGAAGCTGCTGTGGTTTTGCAAGGGCTTGCTTGCATGATTTGAGAAGGATCACTGGAACTCCATCAGGGGCAGCAGCAGAATTTGTGTCAATATCATCTATGGCCAGCATTACATCTTCAATGTTCATGTACTCAATGTTTGTCTCTTTGGTTACAGGTAAAGTGGCAAAGAATTCTGTTGGTTTGTTCACCTGCCTGTAATGAAAACACCTTGGAACTGTTCATTCAGTATTTCACTTATCCTCATGGGGTTTCCTGTGAGGGAGCCATCTTTTTGGGAGAGGGCTCCTATCTTGTGGCATACTGAGACAGTTTCTTAAGTAAACTCAAAGAAAGCTTCAGGATTCAACTTGATATTTTCTATAACCAAGCTTCTTTATCAGCTCTCTCCTTTTCATGAGACTGATGCAGACTTTTCTCAATCTCCAATAGCGCTCTCTCCAGGCGAGACCTCTTGCCACTTTTGGGGTGCTTACTCAGATGGTTTGCAATCTTTGCCCATCGTCTCATAAGAATCTTCCCTTCCCTCTGAATCCTATTTTTGTGTATGTTGGTCTTGCACAATGGGACAGATTTGTCACATATGGTTTGTATTATGGACATGCAATGTTTTTGTTTCACGCCAATGTCTGATGTGGAGAGATATTTAGGCCAATCCAGCCTGAGAATCACTTTCTCAATCAACTTCCAATTTGCTTTATGAAAATTTAGTATGGAGAGATTTTGGATGCTTCGTATAGGCTGTATGTCTGCAGGAGCTTTTGTTCAATACATAGCTCTATTATGTTTTGATCCAAGAGCAGCGTCAGTGTCACTTTGATATTATGGATAATGTTTGTGTATATATATGTGGCCTCTACCTGGGATGTAGCCGGTCCACTTATGCATACCTTTCCTTCTTGGGACACAAAACTCTACTTGTGAAGACCTGTTGAGGCAAATGAAAATCGAAATTGATCAACATCAATGGAAATTGCAGCTGTGATACCAGTGCCAGTGGTACGTAAGAGAACCATCCGAATGTGGCCGTTGCCAGCGCCACCACGATTGGCCTCGTGCTGGTGGCATGTAAAAAGCACCATCCGATCGTGGCCGTTTGCCAGCCTCGCCTGGCCCCCATGCCGGTGGCACGTAAGAGCAACCACTACACTCACGGAGTGGTTGGCGTTAGGAAGGGCATCCAGCCATAGAAACATTGCCAGATCAGACTGGGCTTGGTGCAGCCTTCTGGCTTCCCAGACCCCAGTTGAACCGTCCAACCCATGCTAGCATGGAAAGCGGACGCTAAACGATGATGATGATATATATATAATATACACATATATATGTATATATATCATCATCATCGTTTAACGTCTGCTTTCCATGCTAGTATGGGTTGGACGATTTGAGTGAGGACTGGCGAACCAGATGACTGCACCAGGCTCCACCAGGCAGAGTTTCTACAGCTGGATGCCCTTCCTAACGCCAACCACTCTGAGAGTGTAGTGGGTGCTTTTACGTGCCACCGGCACAAACGCCAGTTAGCCGCTCTGGCAACATTCACGCTCGGATGGTACTCTTAGTGCTCCACTAGCACGTATGCCAGTCATCGAATTAGACACTTATGAGATCAATGTGTTGTCTATCGAAAGAGTGTTTTTTTGGTACAAGTAAATGCCGATAAAATCATTTCAAACCTTTCCAATTTCCCTTCCCTGTTTTACAGCTAGAACTTGTGCAACGATCTGACATATAAGTTACTGTCACTTGGGAAGAGGATTTTTTATGCTTCAGAAAGAGAGTTTATTTGATAGAAATTGTTGAAATACATATGTACTTCATATGAGTAGCAAATTGTGGAGGATCCACTGTACTTGTTAGTTTGAGTCATAAAATCAGCCCCCTTTTAAAATGATGTAAAAAAATTCTGAAAATTTGTCATATTAAACATT
Source organism: Octopus sinensis (assembly GCF_006345805.1). Taxonomy (NCBI): domain Eukaryota; kingdom Metazoa; phylum Mollusca; class Cephalopoda; order Octopoda; family Octopodidae; genus Octopus; species Octopus sinensis. The sequence continues at coordinate 23,241 of NW_021829655.1, read as the reverse complement.
CATTTCTTATTCAGGATCTAGTTTGTTTCATTCATAAAATCTGCATTTTTTAAAAGGAAGTAAAAAATCTGAAAATTGGTTATCTTGATGCAGTTTTCCATGCTTATTCTGAGAAGCCATGAACTTCTGGAGAAAAAATTTGACACGCACAAAATTTTTTTTTAATTCATTGTTTTAAGATATGGACAGTCTGAATCTACTATTCATTTCTCTTTATAATTTCCAAATAATTTTTTAAATAGTTCAAAATCAAAATTACGTGAATATGTGTGCCAGAAATAGTTGTTAAAAACTAAGGAAATAGATTTTGGGGAGATCTCTTATTATGACTGACTTTTATTCCATTATTCTGAAACTTATACATATACATCTATAAATGCATACAGAAACATAGGGTTAGTTTTAAATACATCCTTGTGTGTATATATATATATATATATATATATATATATATATATATATATATATATATATATATATATTGGTAAAAAACGGTAAGATAACAAAAGAAAGAAAGAGACCTCAATATTACATAAATAGAGGAAATTTATCTGTAAAATAATATATTCAGTAGCCAAGAAAAAACTCTGAGTTTCGGATGCCGAGGTGGAAATCGACAATGCCATCTCTTCGGTTATCTGGCCAACTCATCATCATCATCATCATCATCGTTTAACGTCCGCTTTCCATGCTAGCATGGGTTGGACGGTTCAACTGGGGTCTGGCAAGCCCGAAGGCTACACCAGGCCAGTCAGATCTGGCAGTGTTTCTACAGCTGGATGCCCTTCCTAACACCAACCACTCCGAGAGTGTAGTGGGTGATTTTATGTGCCACCGACACAGGTGCCAGACGAGGCTGGCAGACGGCCACGCTCGGATGGTGTTTTTTATGTGCCACCGACACAGGTGCCAGACGAGGCTGGCATATATATATATATAATATATATATATATAAATATTTCAGCATCTACACAATTGTGCCCCAAAGATTTGCTTCTTCGTAACCTTGAGAAAATTAAATATTTCTTTTCTATAAATATGCTTAAGATCAAGTAGATTATGATTAAATTGAAATTCATTATGAAAACCATTTGTCCCTAAGGAGTTTTAGAAAATTCACACCATAAGGCTTTGTCGTATATATATATATATATATATATATATATATATATATATATATATCCATATATATGTGGGTGTATACATATTGTTTTAATTATATCTTTATATACGCACATACACATATAAAATACTGGCACACTGTCGGTTACGACAATCACAAGTATCTAAAACTTCTTCACCACTTTTCCAACTTCATTTTTCGTCTTAAAAAGAAGGCTTTCGTCTTCTTGGACTATATGTCATACCGCAGCACGGCTGTTTGCCTGCTAATATGGACAAGTGGCTGGCATTTCACATATAAATTCCAGGATTATGTGAAAAAGTGTGAAGACCGTCAATTGGCTTTCTTCCATAAATGTATTTAAAAATTATTTGGAAATTATAGAGAAACAAAAGGTAGATTCGGACTGTCTATATTTTAAAACCATGAATTAAAAAAAAAAATTGGCAGAGGTGGGAGATTTTTTTTCTGCATTGTCATATCAATCAAATGCAGAAGACATAATCAAAAGAATTTTGTAAAAATCCGTAAAAGCACAAAAGTTATGAAGGGTTTTAGCATGTGCTTACATCATAATTCCGCCCATTCACACACACACACACACGTGTGTGTTTGCTAGTGTCTGTTTTTCCTTTAGTTTTTGTTTATTTATACACATCAACAAATGAGCCAATGAGGTACTTGTTCAATTTGCTAGAAATAACACTATGCTCTTGTTAGTATTAAGGAAAGGGAAAATGTTTACTCCTCTCCATCATTACGATTAGAATTAATATTTTTGATTTTGTTCGGCTCAATAAATTTAATTTTTTTAAAAATACTTCTGTCCATTGCTTGATACAGGAAATTAACAAAAAATATAGAAAGAGAAAGAATTTGGTGTATAGCCGCAGTTCAAATGGGTACAAAACCTAAAACAAATGTGTGTGTGTGTGTGGTTGGGTCTTTGATAGCCAGGGGTCAATTTAAGTTCAATCACAGAAAGGAATTCAAAACAGCAACACTCATATACATAGAAACATATACATACACAAATACATATCTATCAGCCACTCCCAAAAGCCAATTTGATCCAAAATTCTGACCACCAGTCTTTAAATATTTGCACACAAACACACACACACATTCAGCTTTTCACTTTTCATTACCTTTTTCCTTTTAATTGTCTGTCACTAATTCATCTGTCTTTAGTTTTTATTTATGTTTTCGAGGTTTCACTTTAGCAACACCAGTGGGAAAAGTGTTTTTTAAGTTTTTGAAAATTTTAAACTGACTGTCGCAGAGATGTGAAAATATGGCTACTACTTGCTAATTTCAAATTGAACTTACCACAAAGACAGGGTCTTCCAGTGCCCTCTTAATGCCCCCCCCCCTTAGTGCCCCTTTGCTCCAAAACGCCCTCCCCACTTGAGCTCCAAATGGCCCCTGTTGAGAATCTTTGAATTAAATGATTAAAATTAATGGACAAGAGGAAGTGCACAAGAAATGTATTAGCTTACTACTCAGTGAAGAGAGAGTTTGACATTTCAATCATAGCTCTTCCTTGGAAAGGAGAAAGGGAAAAAGTCCAAAGAAGAAATATATACGTACATGTTTGTATGTATATGCATGTGTTCGTGTATGTTCGTGTATGTATGCATGATTCATATGACCATTCTTCGTTTTCATACTCCCTATATGTTTGTTTAAAACTGAGTAATGAATGATTAATTCACCAAATGGTTCAAACATACTCCATGTCATGTATTGAGAGCTGTTGTTTTTTTTTAGTTTGTACACATATGTATGTATGTGCATGCATACATACATACATGCATGTATGTATGGATGTATGTATATATATATATATATATATATATATATGTGTGTGTGTGTGTAGGTATGCATATGTAACATCTGTATGTGTATGTATACATACAGATGTGTCTTACTGTTGCTTCACTATTTGTCAGTAAACATGTGATAGTGTACGTCAGGTGAATATCCAGTGCTGTATCACACAATGGTTAATGGTATATATATATATCACATGTATTCATTGGTGTGTGAGTATGTGTGTGTATACACACATACACACACACATTAGGTAGGTGATGAACAATATAGTCTTTCATAGCTTTTTATTGATGGATGGATGTAAGATTGAATTTGTTACAGCTATGGCAGATGATAGAATTTTCCAGATCTACCAATATATTTTGGTCCATAGACACTTACTCATGCTGCCATTCTATCTATCTATCTGTCTGTTCATTCATCTTCATCATTTTACATCTGCTTTCCATGTTGGTATGGGTTTGGTAAGTTGTCATGCTCTGAGTCAGGTCTGTTTGAAGTTATTACTGACTTCCTTTGTGTGATCTGTGAGTCACGTCTTGCTTTACATTTTATACTGGCATAGATCCTGTAGCTTGATGCCCTTCCTAAAACCAACCTTTCAAGAATAAGTATTGTGTACATTTTATGATGGCACTAGCACTAGAGATGTCATATTCTTAATCAAAGAGGACGGAAGGGACCTTCCAACCTTGTGCTTTCTCCACTCAACCACATACTAAGTGCTATTTGTTGTAACATTAGCATGCGTGGATACCTTGTACACAGAAAGGGTAAAGTGTACTCACAAATCTAAAATATGAACAGTTGCTCAGGTAAAGAGGGAGAGAGAGAGAGAGATGCAGACAGACTGGGTAGAATGAAGGGTGCAAGCGTTTAGAAACAGTATAATTGGAAGAGTCAAGGTGGAGAGAGGGTGATTGTAGAGAGGTGGACCAGGGGAGTGTGAGTAATAACTACACAGGCCTGACCATTCGTTGAGGCAGATTTTCTCCGACCAGATGTCCTTCCTATCGCCAGCCCTAACCTGTTACCAAGCAGGGTAATATTTCCATGTCGTTGGACATGCTTTCATACGTTGGAAACGAAGGACACATTTACTATGACGGTGATGCTCGTTTACAGCAATTACGCGCTGTCAAGACAAGGAGACATATATACACGCTTTCACATACATATATACACGGGTATATATATATATATATACACACACCCTCTTACTCTCCCACCTTAAATATTACAATAGCAGTATCTCTATGTTGACCTGCTAGTGATAGCCCTTAGTTTTTCCTCAAATCATATCCTACCATTTTTAAAAAGGACACATTGGATAATGCAGTCCTCAATGCACTAAAAGATGAGTCAGGGTTTTGATTATAGATCTGTGCGATCACTTTCGACTTGGAGTTAAACAAGACTAATGACCATCATCTCTATCGTCAATGTAATACGCAGTGACTACCACCTTAACATCATCACCACAATCGTTATCTTCATCATCAAAATCATTGCTCCACTGCCGTCGTCATTAATGCTAGCATCGTCACTTTCAACTCCACTGCAGCAATTTTACCATCACTGTCATTGTCACCGTCTGTATTACCATCTCCATCATCGTCACTAGTACCAGTGTCATGTGTTCCCAAACTATCTCACATTTATGACTCCCTCCACCTTTTCTCACTCTGTTGTATTATGATACTACTATAGTAATAGCAGCAGCAGCAGTATTGATAATCCACACAATAACACACATAAAAATAAACAACACACACACACTATGACATCTTTGAACAGCAGGTCCTTAGCGTACTTTTGTCTAACTCCATCTTTAATGTTAAGTAGTAGATGCAGTTGGCTGCTGGCTCAAATCACACACATACATACGGACTCTTATTACACACACACACAGTACATATTGTTAGTGATATAAAGTACACAATTGTATGAAATCGCTTCAGTCCATAGATACAAACTTCGTTTTCTATCTATCTGTGTGTGTGTGTGTGTGTGTATACACACCAGTCCTGTGTGAGTCCATAGACAGATAAGTATTGACTGATATCTATCTACGTCCACTCACAAACAAGTACATGTTTAATACATACATACATTTGTATATATATATAAAGGCGTGGCTGTTTGATAAGAAGCTCGCTTCTCAACCACATGTTTCCGTGGCACCTTCAGAAAATGTCTTCTACTAATACCCTCGGACTGACCAAAACCATGTGAGTGGATTTGGAAGAGGGAAACTGGAAGAGACCCATCGTGTGTATATATATGTATGTATGTATGTATGTATGTATGTATGTATGTGTGTGTGTTCTCCTACCATCGCTTGACAACTGATTGTGTGCTTATGTCCCTGTCGTTTAGCGGCTCAGCAAAAGAAACAGATAGAATAAGTACTAGGCTTTCAAAGAATAAGTCATAGGGTCGATTTTTTTGACTAAAACCCTTTTAGGCGGTGCTCCAGCATGGTCGCAGTCAAATGACTGAAACGTGTAAAAGAATATATATATATAAATGAATATATATATATATGTATATACACACACACACACAGAGGAAGATGTATTATACACTAGTTCTGTATGAGTGCCCAGACAGTGGTTAACACACCTACGTCCACTCACGCAGAGACACAAGTACATGTTTAATATACACGTCTCCATCTCTCTCTCTCTCCCTATATATATATGATTGATTGATTGATTGATTCTAGTTTCAGCTTATGAGCTGTGGCCATGCTGATATATATATATATATATATATATATATATATATATATATATATATATATATATAACATATATATATATATATATATATGTAAAAGTAAAAAATACACAAACTGGGACAAGAACGTGAAACATTTAGAAGACGACAGAAAACACGGACGGGACTTTCGAAGCTCTCAGTCATCAGTCAAGAACCAGATCATCTTCGCAATTTCGGCTGATATATATATATTATATATAAAATTTACAGAATGAGATGAAAAAAATCTAAGACTGAAAGATTTCAGAACATTTATAAAGAGGTCTTATAGCTGTTTCCAGGATATTTTATATATCCCTTCATCATATATGTATGTGTGTATATATATATATGATGATATATACACACACACACACCACACACACACACACATATATATATATATATATATATATATATATATATAAGTATACACACACACACACACACACACATATATATACATACATACATGTATATGTATATATAATACATATATATATATATGAGGGTAAAAAAATTGAATATTAGTTTGATTAATATCAATTTAAAAACAGTGGTCTAGCATATTAAAATCTGAAGGTTCAGAAAATTATATTACATACATATATATAGTATATATGTATGTACATATACATGTATATATGTATATGTACATTTATATGTATATATATACATATATATATATATATAATATATATATATATATATATATATATATATATATACATACACACACAGATATGCGCATATACGGAATGTAACCTTAGTAAATACCACACTATAAATATTGAAGCGAAAGAATTAGCATAATAATTAGAATAAATGATAGGGCTGAATGTTTAGCTCCTAAACTTTCTCCGAATCACTTTGAAGATCAGAAAGCCAACTTTACAGACACGCGCGAACGCACATAGAGCCTACTTACACAGAGACACAAGTACATGTTAATTGCATATATTATGTCAATGTCTTGTAGCGATGCTGTCTGCCTCTCCACCACTTCATTGGCAAAGGTTTTTATCCAGAATGGCGATATGGCATTCGTCATTATATTGTTTTTATATCTCTATTACGGGACATGTGTATAGGTGGGCAGCTATAAATTGTGAAGGTTTATTTTTTACGGTTGTTGTCATATTTCAGGAAGACGAAGAAAATGAAAGCTGGAACTTCCTCCTCCCCTTCTAATGTTGACGTTAAGTTCACCGCAGTATTGATTTAATGGTGCATTTCGAATTTTTCTTTGGCATTGGTTCAGCGAAACGAGGAAGCAGAAACAACTCAATAGTTATGACAACACCACTAAATTATTATACACACAGACGTGTGTGTGTGTCTATCTATCTATCTGTCTGTCTGTCTGTCTGTCAATATCTATCCATACATGCATGCATATATAATATAATGCTATATCACCTTTCTTCTTCAACGCCTGTGAAGACAAACGCTATAAAAATATGGATTTCTGACTGAAAGACAAATGACTGCAAATTTATAAGAACGAGTGTGTGGCCTTCATGCATCTCTCAGTGGATTTGGGTTTTACTGGTGAAGGAAAACTATTGCTACATTTAGTAGTTGAGAGTAATACAATACCATCAGAATTAACACGTAGGAATGAGATTGTGTGATATTCATGCCTTTCCCATCATATTTATTGTGAAGAGCAGAAAGTCTCACTGAATGTCTAGTATGTTAATCTGATTTTGTAAAGCAAGGGTAACAACTCTGGACTTAGTTTGGTCTTAGACCTGTTCAACAAAATTTTTTATTTTCAAGATTAATGGTGATATAATCACTATATTTGATGTGCTATAATGCACATGTGTAGATATCAAAAGTTATGACTGAGGCAATTACTCGGGCACCATTCATATGAAAAATAACAGTCTTGTTAAGGTTGTAGCTAAATATGCTCGACACCATGTTGATAACAATTTTGTTTGGTTTGTGTCGAGGTTAAATTTTGTTGAGTAGAAATAAGTCAGTGTATATAACTTATATTGAATTGACTTTGGCTGGTTGAAGGGCCTACTAGGTTTTGCACTTGGTACCAGAAGAATGAAACCAAATAGCGCTTAATTTGATACCCTTCTCCATTGCAACCAGCCTCCAACACAGCAACTACATTTTCTTATTTTAGTGTAAGGCTCCCCACATTTACATTTTATCTGACTCCAACCTAACTGGTAATACCACTTCTCCCTTTCTTTTCTCTTTCCTAGGAAAAGCATAAAGCTCTGAGCATTAGATTCAACACTTTTGACAAACAAATTTATTGACTAATTATCGACTAACTGTTACAAGCATAGACTAACAGTTTTGTTGGTTTCCAAAGTTACTTGACAGATTTATGGGAGAGGAGAAAGAGATGTGAGTAACTGCTCTGTGTAACATTCTTTTGTACTTGTGCTAGATGAAATGAGATCTTGGACTGGAGAACTGATTTATTAGGAACTTATTACTATATAACATTCCCACCTTTTTTTATTCTTTTACTTGTTTCAGTCATTTGACTGCGGCCATGCTGGAGCACCGCCTTTAGTCGAGCAAATCGACCCTGGGACTTATTCTTTGTAAGCCCAGTACTTATTCTATCGGTCTCTTTTGCCGAACCGCTAAGTGACGGGGACGTAAACACACCAGCATCGGTTGTCAAGCAATGCTAGGGGGACAAACACAGACATAGAAACGCACACACAGACATATATATATATATATATATGCATATATACGACAGGCTTCTTTCAGTTTCCGTCTACCAAATCCACTCACAAGGCATTGGTCGGCCCGGGGCTATAGCAGAAGACACTTGCCCAAGATGCCACGCAGTGGGACTGAACCCAGAACCATGTGGTTGGTTAGCAAGCTACTTACCACACAGCCACTCCTGCACCTTCTACACAATGGTGGCAAAATTTACAAGTGTTGGGTATTTCTAGTGTGTACTTGATAAATAAATATTTAGTCATTGTTTTACTATTTCTCTTACCCCATCACCTTCACTCTAACAATTATCTTATAACAACAGTGATAAGCGTTCTTTCTAATTTTGGAACAAAGCCAGCCATTTTGTGGGGAGAAAAGGCAAAGTTGACCCTGATGGAATTTGAACACAGCATGTTTATGAATCAGCAGAAATAAAACTAGCCATTTTGCCCAATTTGCTAAAGATTCTACTTGTTCACTGCTTAATGATAATGGTTTCAAATTTTAGCGCAAGGCCAGCAATTTAAATCAAAAATATTGATTCTGGTGCTCAACTAATACTTATTTTATCTACCTCAAAAGGATGAAAGGCAAGTTGACCTTGGCGGAAATAATAATAACAATAATAATAATCCTTTCTACTATAAGCAGAAGGCCTGAAATTAGGGTGGGAGGGATGAGTTGATTACATTGACCCCAGTGCTTAACTGGTACTTATTTTATTGACTCTGAAAGGATGAAAGGCCAAGTCGACCTCAGAATATGAAGAGGGACAAAATACTGCCAAGTATTTTGCCCAGCATGCTAACAATTTTGCTAGCTCACTGCTATAATAATAATGATGATGACGATTTCTAACAGACAATTGGTTACCATATTTGCCTGTAGTACTTGAGAGATGAACTTGGCAGGATTTGAACTCAGAGATACAACTAAAAGCACCAAGTGTTTGTCTGCAATCCAGTCATTTCAGTGAGTGAACTGTTGCTCAATAGGAATGCCAGTCTTCTCTATCTCTGTGATGTCAATGGAAATCATAATAGTGTTGATGCAAAAGTAAGGTGAATGTTGTTTTACAACTAATGATAAACTTGTAGAAACAACTTGCTGTAATGGTTGATTAATTATCGCATAATTGGTTGGTGTGGAGGAAAGGAAAGAAGAAAAAAAAAACCCAGATATAATACTACTGCGCTGCGCAATCATTTTTTCTGCTTTATTTCTCATTTTTTTTTTCTGTGGCTTCTCTATTTTTGTTTTCAGTTCTTCCTTTCTGCTTTTTTCTTTTAATCAAAATAGTTTGGTTGCTGTTGGCTCATTTCTGATTTTTCATCTCATTTATGGTTTTATTTAATTATTTATGTAGTTCACTCCATTTTTTGTGGACTCATTCTTTTTTTTATGAATCTCATTAAAATGCATTAAATTCAATATGAAATTACAATTTATTAAATACGTAATTTCCCCCTTCAATTCAAATACTTACCCTGTTAGTCACTTGATTCATGGAAACAGCAGCCAAATCTCCCTCAACTCATCTTTACTGTTTTTAAGGAGAAACATGCAAGATAATCTAGTTCTAGATACACTAACTCTGAAAACAGAATAGGATGGTCATGGTTAGAATACATTTGATTAAAGGTCTATTGGATATACTTTGCCACAAGGTTTTTTATGTAGAACAATGACATATTACTTTCTTGTTCAGTATAATTAATATTAATTATTAATATCATTATCAATTATTACCTATCACAGGCAATACTTCACTGTGGGTCACTGGTATTAGTTTTAACCTAGCCCCTCTATCTCATCAATAGTCAATAATTGATCATATTGAAATAGTGTCAGATTTTGTCTGATTCTTTCAATCTATCACCCTTTATTTATATAATATGTTCATTTAAATATATTCATTCATTTAAATATTACAGATATTAAATATATAATAATAATTTTGTTTATGTCATGTAACAGTACTGTTATGTACATTAAGTTTGTGCTAATATTGTTACACAAAGGTGTAGTTGTATGGTTAAGAAGCTTGCTTCCCAATCTGTGATCTTGGGTTCAGTACCACTGTGTGGCATGTTGGGCAAGTGACTTTTACTATATCCCTGCACCAACCAAAGCCTTGTGGGTAGATTTGGCAAACAGGAACTGAAAGAAGCCCATTGTGTGTGTATAGAGTTGTGTGTCCTTGTCTAGACATCATATGATGGTTGTAAATGAGCAAAGGTGTCATAAAAGCGAGGTCATTTGTTTCAAGTCTTCCATAAAAAAAAAAACATATTCTGGTCATGCAAAAATATTACCTTGTTTGGAAATAGATGAGAGTTGACAACAGCAAAGGCATCCGGTTGTAGGAATCCTGTCTCAACAATTTCTATCTGACATGGAAAAAAGTGGACATTAAATGATGATGATAGTTTGTAATGATAATATAGTAATATTGTTACATATAGGCACAGGTATGGCTGTGTGGTAAGAATCTTACTTCACAATCACATGGTTCTGGGTTAAGTTCCATTATGTGGCAACTATCATCTATTTTAGTCTTGGACCAACCAAAGCCTTGTGAATGGATTTGGTAGGCGGAAACTGAAAGAAGCCTGTCATATATATATATCATCATCATCGCTGTTTAACGTCCGCTTTCTATGTTGGCATGGGTTGGATGGTGTGACTGAGGGCTAGCAAGTCAAGGTAGCGCCAGGTTCCAATCTGATCTGGCAAAGTTTCTACAGCTGGATGCCCTTCCTAATGCCAACCGCTCCGAGAGTGTAGTGTGTGCTTTTTATGTGCCACTGCCACAAGGGCCAGTCAGGTGGTACTGGCATCGACCATGCTTGAATGGTGCTTTTTAAGTGCCATGGGTATGGGACCAGTCAGTCAGCACTGCCTTTGTCTGTGCTTGTCCCCTCACTGCCATTTCACAACTGGTGTTGGTGTGTTTACATTTCCATAATTTAGCAATTCAGCAAAAGAAACTGATAGAATAAGTACTAGGCTTTAAAAAATAAGTACTGGGATTGATTTGTTTGACTAAAAATCCCTTCAAAGCTGGTGCCCCAGCAAGGCTGCAGTCAAATGACTGAAACAAGTAAAAGATAAAAGATAGTATAAAATAATATTGTTACATATTTACATAATAGTGTGATGTATATTAAATATATATAATCTCTATATATATAAAACTGAGAATGTGTGTGTGTCTGTCTGTCTGTGTGTTTCCCTAAAACTTGAGAACTACACAACCAATTCCATTCAAATTTTACACATGCCTTACTTAGGGTCCATGTAGTTTCATGGGCAAAAAAAATGTTCAACTTCTTGCCTAGAGCGAGCCCATAGCAATATCATATCTTCTCCACTATATCAGTATTACGTGTTAAAAGTGAAACAAAAACATCTCTCTATTTTATGTCAGATACTTTCACTTTAACAATAAAAAATAGAGATAATAATAACAATTGAATTATATGTAGTAAGTAATAATTAAAATCAAACTAAAGTATGATATAATAATTAAATCGTAACATTGCATCAATGACTTGAACTTGAATCAGTGGTTTCCCATGAATGGGAATAAATTAAAAATAAAATTTAAGTGCAGAAATAGAATAGTCCAGATGGAGGTGTGCACGTCTTTTACATTAGATTATTTGCTAATTAGCTAGCATTAAGTATCTATATGAAGTTTGGCTGTATGAAAGATGCTTCTACTGATTACCGCTGTTGGTTTATTTCTGATCCATAAAGGCCTATAGCTTCAACATAGTACTGCTTTTTTGTTTACCGTAAGGTTTGTTGTTATTATTATTTCTGTTTAACTATTGTTATCACGTTTGTTGGTTCCTCGTAAGGGAAGCATTGTTGTGTTGCATTTGTTAAATAATTGTAAACCGTAACCCTCCCCCTTTGGGAGAAGGAGCTTTGGTTATTGTTTAAAAATTGAATTGTGTCCCTGTTTGGGGAAATTGACAATATTTTCACCGTTTACACGGAAGCATTTTTGTTAGAATGATATCTTCTCCACTATTTCAGTATTACGTGTTAAAAGTGAAACAAAAACATTTCTCTATTTTATGTCAAATACTTTCACTGTAACAATAAAAATTAGAGATAATAATAATTGAATTATTGTAGTAAGTAATAATTAAAATCAAACTAAAGTATAATATAATCGTAACATAACAAAAGTAAAAATAGTAATAGGTATAAAATTACATTAATGACTAGAAAATGAATAAGTGGTTTCACATGAATGGGAATAAATTAAATTAAATCAACTGCGTACTGCTTTTTGATTCACCGTAAGGTTTGTTATTATTATTATTACTGTTTAACTATTGTTATCACGTGCTTTGTTTCCCCGTAAGGGAAACGTTGTTGTGTTGCATTTGTTAAATAATTGTACACTGTAACCCTCCCCCTTTGGGAGAAGGAGCTTTGGTTATTGTTTAAAAATTGAATTGTGTCCCTGTTTGGGGAAATTGACAATATTTTCACCGTTTATATGGAAGCATTTTTGTTAGAATGATAGAAGAAAGTCCAAAAATGAATTTCGCTGCAGCCGTTGGTGGGCAGCAAACTCATTAAAATTAAAATGGAAGAAATACAAACCTATTTCGGATTGATCACCGACAAAGACGGTGAATCTAGGATAAGACCACCAAACGAAATAAAAAATAAAACTAAAGATAAGACTATTGCCTATAAAGTATACAATGTAGAGAAAAAAAACGATTTGAACACCTGGAGGAAAGCACCATAAAAAAGTATCTTGGTGTGACTATGAAAGATATCAAGTATCTAACCAGAGGCGGTAAATTCGCCACAATAGAAGCAAGGTTCAAGTCAATGGAGCATGCAAGGGAGTACTCGACTTGAACCTTGCAAAGTGGAAATATTTTATTTTTACCTTTATATCTGCGGCGCAGGACGTACCGGATAAAAGTTTAAAATGCCCCCCCCCCCCGAAGTAGAGGTAGGCTGGATTGTAGCCACACTTCTATACAAGAGGGAGGACAAGATACAATTGATTGAAATTACAAGAGACGGGCTAACAATTCCAGTCTGTTATATATTTTGAGTATTGTTATCACTAGTGATATCAAGATATAACTTTGTATTTTGTATTTTATGCGTAGATGTATATATATAGATGTACATGTAATATGTACACATATATATACACATATATACATGCACTAGCACTAAGACCCGGCAACGACGGGTCTTTAATGCTAGTATTATTATATGTTGATACAATAATACTGTTATGTATATTACATTCACAGTGATATTGTTTCATATAGTATATAATACTGTTTTGTACATTAAGTGTACTAATAATTCTGTTATATTTATGAAGCGTAATATAATAATTTTGTTATATATAGTGTACAATAATACTATTACATATGTAATGTAATAATAACCTAATTAAATTCAGAATAGTAAAAACTAATTTCATCTGCAAGTGTCAAGTCAGGTATTATTAGTCTAGTGGACTGGCAAAGTTGTTAAAGCATTGAACAAAATATCTTATGATATTTGTTCCAATTCTTTACCTTCTGAGTTCAAATCTTGCAGAGGTCATTTTTATTTTTCATCATTTTTGGATCAATAAAATAGAGGGGGTTGATGTAATCAACCAACTCTCTTCCCGTCAAAATCTTCTGGAATTGTGCCTAAATTAGGAAGAATTATTATCATCATCATTATGATCATCATCATTATTATTATTATTATTGAGTGAAAGAGCAGTGCATGCCATCAAAGTGACGCTGGGGTACAATTATACAACGCCCAATATAACCATCATGACTACCTGTCTGAGAAGAGTACACCAGGCACATGCATCACAACCACATGTATGCGACATGGTGATCTTATATCAAGATAAACAGCTTGTGACCTTGCAGGTGGGGCTAGGTTAGAATTTTCTTCAGGTCAAGCAGCCCATCCCACTCAAAAGGTCCCTGAATAAGGTTTGTTTGAGGATGATGAACGAAACACCCATGTTTCCAGAAGTGAATTATTCAAACCTCAAAGAATTCCTCTCAACACATGGCTATGATGCTCCTCTACTACTTGTAATTAGAGATGCACATATCGTCAACCACCAAGGGACATGCTCACCTAGTTAAGGCCAAACAACTGACATGCAAATCCGTGGTGTTGAGCTGAATATTTGCTGTAGCCTATCTTTCATACCAAGACAAAACAATGTACATGATAACACTTCCGATCAGTTAAGATCAGAAGCCATGAGAGCCACTGCCTGGTACTTCATCAGGGCATTATTATTATTATTATAAGGGCGGCGAGCTGGCAGAATTGTTAGTATGCTAGGTGAAATGCTCAGCAGTATTTCGTCCACCACTACATTCTGAGTTCAAATTCCAGTGAGGTCGACTTCGCTTTTCAGGGTCGATTAAATAAGTACCAGTTATGCACTGGGGTCAATGTAATCGATTTACCCCCTCCCTGCAAATTTCAGGCCTTGTGCCTGTAATAGAAAGAAATATTATTATTATTATTATTATTATTATTATTATTATAAAGGTGGTGAGCTGGTAGAATTGTTACCATACCAGGCAAAATGCTTAGCAGCATTTTGTCCAAGGTCGACTTTGCCTTTCATCATTTTGGGGTTGATGAAATAAGTACAAGTTGTGTACAGGGGTTAATATAATTGACTAAACCCCTCCCCACAAATTTCAGGCGTTTTGTCTTGGGTAGAAAGGATTATTATTGTTATAAATTTTGTGTAGCCACTTAAGATTGGGACTTTAGATTCACTTGTATTCATTTACTGGTAACAATGATCTCCAATTACTGTAATTACTGTAATTTTTGTTTGGTCCTAAACATTTTTTTAATATTTGTTATTTTTCTGCTGGATGATAAAGAAGATTTTGCATAGCTGAGGAATATAGCGCCTAGACTTTCAGCTATGTATGCATGTAGGACAGGTGATGTTGGTGGGTTTCATGTCCACTGGAAATGTTTTATTTGCTCTCAACACGTGGCATTTTATTGAGTATATCTAGTTGTTATTGCTTAACCTTAGGTTAGTCCTTTATCAAGTGGGCCTATGATCATAGGTTATTTTTTCATTCAAGTATATCCTTTCATTTTTAAGATGGTAGGGTGTGATTTGAGGCAGATTTGGCTACTGTGTCTGATGGGTTGTATTCCTCTTATTTGTTTCATAAATACCTGATGTTTGTAAGTGCCATGACTTGCATGAAAGTTACCTACAAGAATCTTGGAGAAGGGTCTGTTCTCTTTTTAGTCCCAGCTTCTAAACCTGGACTGAAGTTAAATAATGACTTTGTGAAAGTTTGGTAGTGGGAAAGAATTGAAATTTTTATTGAAAATGTCGTTATAACATTTACTTCATTCATTTTAAACATTCCTTGACTTTCTCTCATCTAATGTGGTATGTATGTACACACACACACATTCATACATGTGTGTGCATACATGTATGTATATGTGTGTATATATATATATATATGTGTGTGAGACATATATATATGTCTCACATTCACTTTTCCTCTGTGGAGGTTTTGTATGTTTTAAATTTGTCTCTATGCCATCATTGATGACTAAGCGTGTAAGTATTTATAATTTCTATGTCTAGTCTGACCTTAACTCCAGCTTTATAATCAGTAAGCAGCAAACAGTAACTGTTACAATAATTGTAGACATTGAGGATGGTTGCTTGTTACATCAGTTGGTCTCTGGTTTTGTTTTGAGGAACAACTTTTAATGATATGAAAAAATAAAGCGTGGGTAGTGTCAGTGGCTTTAATAGTTTTCCATCTACCAAATTCACTCACAAGACTTTGGTCTACATAGGGCTATAATAGAAAATACTTGCCAAGGTACTACACAGTGGGATTGAACTTGAAACCAAATTTCTCAACTGCTGATATTTTTCAAATATAATGAATGGTGGTTCCCTAATATGGCAAGACTCTCTGGCTGAAAAGGTAAAAGAATAAACTAAAGTGACAGTTTTTTTGGTATTTTTTAGACTGTTGATTTTATTATATTCTTTGACTGCTCTCACTCATTTCAGTCATTAGACAGGCCATACTGAAGCACCGACTAGGACATAATTCATTACATCAACCTCTCTCAGTACTTATTTTAGGATGAAGGATTAATGTGTGCATGTAAGTATGTATATATGTCTATATGCATACATGTATATTTATATGTGTATGCAGAGGCATATATGTGTGTTTGTATATGTGTGCATACACTGGTTTGTTATTCTGTGTGTGGAATTAGTGAATGTATATGTATGTTTGTATTATTATTAATTAACTCCAAGTCAGCATTGAATTAATAGACTTATGATCATAAGCATTCCATCCATGGCCATCTCATACTTTTCGATGTTGTTAAACTTAGACAACATTCTCTAACGTGTTTATGTGTGTGTGTGTATATATATATATATATATTTGTGTGTGTGTGTATGTATATATATATGTATGTATGTATGTAAACGTGTATATATATATATATGTATGTACATATGTGTATATATATATATATATATATATGTATGTATGTATGTATGTACATATGTGTGTGTATATATATATGTATGTATGTACATATGTGTGTGTATATATATATGTATGTATGTACATATGTGTGTGTATATATATATGTATGTATGTATGTACATATGTGTGTGTATATATATATATATATATGTATGTATGTACATATGTGTGTGTATATATATATATATGTATGTATGTACATATGTGTGTGTATATATATATATATATATATATGTAAATATGTATATATATATAGACAGAAAGACCGATTTTATGACACCCTCTTGCAGACTACCTCATCAACGAATGACAGAGACCTTCTCTTTGTGGCTGGTGACTTCAGTAGGCATGTTGGACAACATTCAGGGGGATTACATGGAGGCTATGGTTTTGGTTCTTGCAATGAGGAGGGAACCAGGCTGCTGGAATTCTGTGATGCAAATGATCTTATGGTTTGTAATACTAACTTCAGATAACCTGCCAGTTACCTATTCACCTACTGATCTTGTAGACACACTAGTCAAATTTACTACATCCTTACCAGGAAACGGGAAAGATGGCTACTTATAAATGCCAAAACCTTTCCAGGTGAAGAATGCACCCCACAACATAGATTAGTAGTTAGCGGCATCAGGATCAGGGCTAAATGGATGCTCAGAGGACGACCAGCATGGAGTAGAAGGGTCTGCGAATAGACAGAGATTTAGAGACGTATTACTTGAAGCTTTTGACAAAATAGAGGGGGATATAGCATCACATGATGTGGAAGACAACTGGAGGTTTCTCCGGGACAACTTGTTGAGGGCTGCTGATCAGATCTGTGGATAGTGCAAAGTCCCCTCTCAACCCAAGGTAACGTGGTGGTGGAACAATGTAGCTGACAGGGTCATTAGGGAAAAGAAACAAGCATGGAAGGATTGGAAGAACGGTGGTAGCAGGGAATTGTATCAGACTGTTAGAAGGGATGCTAGGAGACCAGGTTTATTTAACCAGAGGGGAAGCAGAGAAAAAAATTTGCCAATGTTCCATGTCATGAGGATAAAGGCTTGAAGTGTTTCGTGTTGCAAGACAGTGCATGAGAGATAATCATGATGTCATAGGAGAGAAATGTCTCCGCATGCATGATGGCTCACTTGTATTTAATGAGGCTGCAAGGAAAGATACTGGGAGACGCCACTATGAAAGGTTGCTAAATGAAGAGAATGAATGGGAAAAAGAGAGTCTGCCGAATGTCAACCCAACAGAGGGACCAGTTATTCGAATTGATAGTACCATGGTAGATAAAGCAATTAAGGGTATGAGACAGTGAAAGCACCTGGCCCATCAGGAATCACTGCAGAGATGCTTAAATTATCTGGTGGTGTCAGCTATAGCCTAGTCACCCATATAGTCAACCAGGTGATACATGAAGGAGTCATACCCAATGACTGGTGTGGCAGCACCATAGTCAACTGCTACAAAGGTAATGGTGACGCATTAGATACAAATGATTATAGCGGTATCAAGTTGTTGGATCAGGGAGACAGTCAGTCTAGATGAGATGCAGTTTCGGTTTGTGCCAGGGAAAAGCACCACTGATGCTATATTTCTGGTAAGACAGCTGCATGAAAAATACCTAGCCAAAGATAAACCTCTGTACCTAGCTTTTGTTGACAAGGAGAAAGCCTTCCCTTATGATCTCTTATCTGGTGGTCAATGAGGAATCTAGGGATAGATGAATGGTTAGTGAGAGCTGTACAAGCCATGTACAGGGATGCTGTCAGTAAGGTGAGGATTGGCAACAAGTACAGTGAAGAATTCCAGGTAGGGGTAGGAGTCCACCAAGGATCAATCGTCAGGCCCCTCTTAATTCCTCATAGTCCTCCAGGCAATAACAGAGGAATTCAAGACAGGATGCTCCTGGGAGCCCCTCTGTCCTGATGACCTTGCTCCAGTTGCATGTTTAATTTTGGAGAAACTTTATTTGAATTAAAGTGTATTTTATATGTGTGTGTGTGTGTGTGTGCGTTTATGTATATATGTATTAAAGAAAGCAAAAAATAAAACAAAAATGATAGTGTTGGTGATAGGAATTTTTGTCAAAGAGACATGGTTAAACAAAGTTTTACGTCATCTCCCTCTTTCTCTCATATACCCACTCTTTCTCTCTTTTTTATTATTACCCCACTGCCACCATGAACACAGCTACTTTTAAAAATACCTCATCAACTCTCCCTAAATTTTTTGTCTCTCTTTTTCTTTCTCGCTCCCCCCCTCTCTCTCTCTCCCTCTCTGTCTATCTTTGCCACTACCCTCTATTACTCTCACTACTATTACACTCACCCCATCATGAGGAATAGCAGGAGTGTCATTGAATAGTGAGAGAGGGTGTCTAAGTGTGACACACTGACGCACAAATTAGTTTTCGTATTTATTATATTAGATAGATATATATATGTATGTATGTATGTTTATATATGTATGTATGTTTATATATATATATATATATATATATGTATATATATATATATATATGTATATATGTATATAAATATGTATGTATATATATATGTGTGTGTGTATATATGTATATAGATATGTATGTGTATATATATATGTGTGTGTGCGTGTGTATTTATATTTTATGTCTTCCTATTGATTCTCTCTCATCTACATTCCTTACTTTGCTTCTACATGTTTCCTCATCAACCTTTTCAGAAAATGTGTTTGACTCTATGTAATGTGTAAGTCATTCAGGGTTTGTGATCTTGTCAAAACATCTCTCCCCCCACCTGATTCAACCATCATCTCCATCATGTAGACAGGGTCATATGGTTGCAGCTGTTCTTATTGTCAGGGAGTCTTTTCATCCCAGATATTTCAGGTTCATTTTTCTTTTTGTAACAGTTACCAAATGTTTTTTTCTGTGTCACACATTCACTTATGTCTAGGCAGTTTTGAAATGGAGACTAAGAAAGAGTTTTATAAGATTCTTTTGTCATTTGTGATATTCATGTCCCGCTGAACTGCTTGGCTGTCCCTTTCAAATAACTAAGAACTATAAAGATGTTGGTAAGATTGGTGCAGGTCTTGGCTATGTGTTTTAGGATACCATTTCTACAGAAATGTAGTCCTTAGAATAAGGACTACATGAAATGCTCTATTCTGATTTTACAGAACAACATAATAATAGTTTTATGTTAATAGGAAGGGGAGTAGCAGAGGTCATAATAGTTAGTTTGGTTTAAACATCTCTGAAGTTAATATTTCAGAGGGTGGTTGCTCTGGAGTGACAGGATTGGAGAAAAAGTGTTTAGTGCAGGATCTAAAGAATATAGTAAGGGTGAATAGTAAGAGAAAGACAGGTGGTCCTGAGTAGGTGAAAAAGATGTATAGCTATGTTACTTCAGAGAAATGAGTGAGAGACAGGGGATAGCACACAGTAAATGTTTGTAGTGTTGTTGTTTACATCAACCATGTACAACTTCATCAATGATCAAAGACATTTTAGTGGAAGACTTTCATGTTAAGACATTATAGTTTGAGGGAGATATGGTTGCTCTCTCAATCAGTTATTTAGAGGTTTCTTCATTTTCTTGAGTATTTGGGATTAATAGTCTGTATATGTGTGTGTGATACATAGGAATGTTTCTGTTTGTAGACAGCAGTGTGTGTGTGTGTTTTCATTTTGGTTTTCTCAAATGGTGTAAATTCATCAGCTATCTCAGCAGCATAATCCTTAGCAGTGAGTCTGAAGTCTTAAAGACTTGGGTGTGCTGGTACAGTTATGGGCTCATTAGACAAGAGTGTTTGGCACTGCTGATATCTGAGCAGGTGAAAAAAAAAGTTAAATCTTCAGGTCTCTGGTCCTTCCTGTCTTGCTCTACAATTGCGAGATTTGGACACTGTCCAGAGCCTTTAGGAACCACTTGAATTCCCTACAATTGCAAGATTTGGACACTGTCTGGAGCCCTTAGGAACCACTTGAATTCCCTTGGTACCAGGACACTTCACAGGATTATGGGCTGTCATTGGTTGGATATGAAATCCAACCAACAACTATACTCTGAAACTGGGATGTGTCTTGTTACTTTTATGATTTGGGGTGTCAGTTGAGATTGTTTGCTTGGATCCACTGTACCATGTTCTCTTGTCTGAGGATCCAGCTGAGTGACTGCTCGTGTTGGTTGTTCACATACCTCATAGTCATGGCAGATGAGGAAGCATTTTGCAGAGATGAAAAGTGACTGAGATACTGCTTGGAGGGTTCCCTGGGACAACCTGAGCAGATACTGACATATGGTGGATGCAGTGACACACTGCAGTGGCACATGCCGCCATTACCTGACCTGGCTTGATCTGTAAATACAATTTCTGAGTCTTTGCAAGTAAATTTCTTTAGAATGTAGACCTGAATACACAGTATACAGTTTACTAGGATCTCTGAAACAGGTCCTTCTCAGGTTTTCCTAGTGGTTCAGGAAGAATTCAGAAAGAATGATTTATAAGCAAACTCAGTAGAAAACCCAATACATCATAGCATTTTCCTTCAGGATTCATGTAAATATTTGAAAGTCTGTTTGATCTCTTTGAAAATTGTCTGCAGCAATCTCCTTTGGAAAGGGGACTAGATGACATTGCAGAGTAGATATGATAATTAGACTGTTTACTAATAGGTCATGAGTTCACATCCACTGTAGGTTGTGTTTCTAGACAGAACTCTTATTTTAATATTACTTTAGTAAGGAATGGATTTCTGCCTGCTATTTGCTATCATCTTATTCCAGATGCAGGAATGAAAAGATAATTTCTTGACCATTTCATGCCATTAAAACAACCAGTTGCCAAGTTTTTAAAAAGTTGCTCTGGTTTTATGAAGCATTTTTTTTTATATTGTTAGGTATTTTGTGGCTCATTGAAATAATTTGTTAGTTTAGAATTTATGTCATCAAATTAATATAAGCTGTCTAAATCTCTTTCAATTTATTTGTTACCCTTTAACATCATCATTACCATCATTTTTGTTATCACCACCAGTATCATCACTACAATCATCATTATCATCATTGTTGCTACAATCCTTACTGTCATAATTGTCATCATCATGACATTCATCATTATCATCAACAAAATCATCATTATCTCCATAATCATAGTTTTCCATGGTACTAACAAATGTGTTGGCAAAACAGAACATTGTTCTCTTTCACCCCAGGATGCTGTGTCAAATATGTATAACTCTATTTTATCTAAACAGTGCTCTTTCTTTTCTGACTAACCTTCCCAACGCAAAGACATGCACAGTCATTTGAAGGTTTATTTTCTCTTTACTATTCCATGGATTGGACAGATCTACATTTCATTTTTCTTGAATCTTGTATCATCACCTTACCTGTGAAGTCCACAGCTCAAGAATGAATGCTATTTGTAAATGGCTGATTGATGAACTCAGTGTTAGGTTTTTTCTCTCTTAATTGTGGATCCTTTGGGCACAATCTATGCTGCCCACCAAAAATAAAATCACACTGGTATAGATGCACACATACACTTGTACCAGAATAAAAATAGTTACTTTGTTTTACTGGTCTAGTGAATGGCTTAATGATAGTTATAAAAAAATTTGGATCTTTTCAATCTCAGTCACAGATTTTTTAATTAATTTTTTTTTAACTAAACAGTTTGAAACTTTGGATACTGGTTGAATGTGTTACGTAGAACACAGTTTACTCTTAATATTTTGGACAAAATTTTGTATTTTAGAAGTTACACATTGTAATATGACAACTTTAACATGATATAACTTCTAAAATACAAAAATGTTAAGAGTAAACCGTGTTCTATGTGACACATTCAACCAGTATCTGAAGTTTCAAACTGTTTAGTTAAAAAAAATTAATTAAAAATCTATGACTGGGATTGAAAAGATCCATAAATTTAATAAAATGCAAGGATATTTATTATTTACTAAAAATCAGCTTCACAGACCCCAGTTGAACTGTCCAACCCATGCTAGCATGGAGAACGGACGCTAAATGATGATGATGATATTTACAAAATTTTGGAAGATTTACAAGTTATCATTTTCCCAGAAATTCTTTTATCACAATTTTCAGAGTAAATCTTCAGACTCCTCCATCATTATAAGGAAATGAAGTTCGTATTTCTCTTCCTGAAGCAACATAATGTTAATTTCTTACCCCAACAATTTATTTTAATTCTCTCATTGCCACT